>NW_028322118.1:1227307-1380721 GCF_001445615.1 Aspergillus lentulus
ACAGATTCTATGCTTCTATGTGGCACCGTTACGAAAGACGATGAAGAAATCGAGCCGGTCTCGAGTATCGCAACAAGGAACAGGAGCAGCAACACCAATGCATTTGCAGCAGCAAAGTTGCTGCTGAATGGATGATACAACCAGTCCAACGAGTACATTGACGATTAGATAGAGAATTACTCTCGTTTTTGTCACTGGCAATGCGTAGCGTGCCACGACGATCATTTTGAATGCCACAGTTTAGATAACGTTATCGCAAGGGAGTATCTCCTCCGCACAAGCGGGGAAATACACCTGGACCCTGGTACATGCATGCAGCGGCGATTGGACTTATCTCCAGATATCCACGATTCCTTTTCAGAGAAGGGCGCAATCGGTGTTCCTGAGCAAAATGGTGATCGGCAAGATGACAGTTTCCGTTTATATGCGAGCCCGTTCTCATCTCCACTTCCTCGGAGCAGCATGCCCCGACACGATTTGCCACGGGCCCACGACACCCCTCAGACCATCAACTACATGAAGAAGTCCTTTGTCGCAGTCCGCCTCACATCATCTGCATCAATTCGGATTACTACCGAAGAGGAAAGGTCACTACATGTTGCTGTCGGAGCACTGTGAGCCGTCTCCGCTCTACAGGCTCGGACGCGGGGTGTCAAAAATGTACCTACATTGGAAATGATATCAAACTTCACTCTCAGACTCTGCAAGTGAGTTGTAGCATGCTGTGATTTATTCTGTGTAGCCTCCAGACGCACACCAGGGTAACGCCGCGATCCGACCACAAATACAAGGTAAGCTCTACCATTTCCTATACCTCTGCAGAAAACTAACCGGGCATAGATGGAAGTCGAATACACTCGCCTCGCAGAGACAATACGCCAGAAAGCCAATGCTCACAGCAAGAAGCGCTTCCTAGTCGCCATCGCCGGCATCCCGGGATCCGGCAAGACAACCACCGCAGCCGCGGTCGCGAGGCTCCTAAACACATCGTCGCCAAAACGCACCACTCTGCTCTCCATGGACGGTTTCCATCTGTCGCGGGCGACGCTGGACCGTTTACCCAATCGAGAAGAAGCGTATATCCGCCGCGGCGCACCTTGGACCTTTGACGCCGCCCGCTTCGTCCAGTTCATCCGTCGGCTACGGAATTGGGCTGATTCAACGCCCTGTGCCTCTGCGGAGACGATCTACGCACCCTCTTTTGATCACGAGGCTAAAGACCCGGTCGAAAATGGCATTGCCATCACCGATGACGCGGAGATCGTGATCATCGAGGGGAATTATTTGCTGCTCGACGAGCCGGAATGGCGGGAAGTGGCTGCGCTGGTCGACTACCGGGTGTTTGTTGAGAGTGACCTGCAGGTAGCGCGAGAACGGGTCGCGCGGCGGCATGTCCTGGCGGGGATTGAGAAGACATTGGCAGATGCGTTTCGGAGAGTGGACAGCAACGATTATTTGAATGCGGTTACCATTCGGGAGAAGCTGATTGCTCCTGATCTGGTTGTTCACAGTGTGACTGAGCCAACTTGTTGATACTCATACAATGCAGATTTGATATAATACAAGAACCCAGATTGGATGTAATACGTCTGAAAGCTCATTATGGTATACATCCGGTCTACTCCTTGATCTTTTGCTTATGAAACACATCTATAGCCATCAGCTATTGTCCAAATACCGCAAAGAACAGGACAACTTACTGGGAATCTCAGGCATCCAGCTCGCCCTCGAACTACAGAAAAACTCCCCCTTGGGCGGCAACGCCTCCGGATCATCTAGAGTCCCAACGCAGATATACCGCGCCTGGTCCTTGACCGCATCCTATCCTTGTTAGCGTTATCCACCGGCTTCAATACTGTCAACTCACCCCGTATTCAAGAATGAAACTCCCACAATTATCGCAAAATTCCCGGTGCAGTAATGATCCGGACCCGTTATCGCCAACATGTTCCTTGGGTTTCCCAGCGGTCAGTCTAAATGCATCCTTAGGGATCTTGGCGGTTAAGCCGTAGTTCGTTCCGAATGCTTTCTGTTGCAATCAGTTTAGCTTGCGCATTGTAAGGTGGAAATGAAAGTGAACTGACTTTACAGTTCGAACAGTGGCAGAGGGAGGTTCGTGCATCGTCTGGGGAGTCAAGCGATATTTCGTACTTGATGTTGCGGCAATAGCAGGATCCGGTGTATTGGGGCATGGTTCGGGATGTTGTAGTTGAGATGGCTCGGTGGGTTGTGCGAGTATATCCGGGTTTGGGAATCTGGGAGAGATGGCGAGTTATAAGGGAGAGGCGGTTCATATGGTTGTTCTTGTTTTAAGAGTCAATCGCTGATATTCAGAAAATGATGCTATACAAAGTGGCGTGGGAGCTTGATATATACTGGGGTATGCTGACGTCACTGTAGTTGCGCGGGCAGGAAACTCCTGTTTAAAAATATAGACGATTTCACACTGAATAACTAGTGAGAGTCTTGATATATGTAAATAAGCTATCCATCAAACCATCTTTCTTGTTTGCTGCTAATTGGCCATGTGTGGACGGTGATGTGATCATGACAAAACGCCTACACGCAAATGGCTGCCAACTACTCCACCCCCAGGCTCCTCTTGACATCAGCCTGTGACATTCACATGGTGCTTCTAGAAAAGTACTGGCACTCTTCCAAACTTTCTACTTTTATCCCAGCGAGTAAACAAATCTGCCTGTCAAGCTCACCCACGAGATTTGCGGGGAAGATCTCGACGACCCCCGCACGCCATCAAAATGACAGACCAAAAGCAGAAAAGAAACGTCGTCTCGTCACTCACCTTCGCATTCCCAGATGACGACACCTCCAAGCCCAAGGTAGCTCTATTCCGCCGCAGCGCCAAAGTAAGGACCTATCCGTAAGCTCTACCCTTTCCCCTAGTTTTATGTACCTATTGACTGACTAACAGCCACCACCTCGCCCCCATCTCCGGTAACATCGACTCAACCGACAAAGACCCCCTCACAGCCGCCTGGCGCGAGCTCCACGAAGAGACGACGCTCACCCCGAGAAACCTAACCCTCTGGCGCATCGGCAAACCATTCACCTTTAGCGACTCCACCCTCAACCGCGAATGGACCGTCCACCCCTTCGCCTTCAAACTCAAACCCGCAAGCCAGGGCGGCCAAGGCGAATCAGCCATCCACACCGACTGGGAGCACGAAAGCTGGGAATGGCACGATCCGGCCTCCATCGTCGACGACGAGGCATTTGGCGGCGTGCCGCGCCTCCATGAGACCCTGCGCCGAGTCTTCCCCGAGTGCGAGATGGATGAGCGCGCGGCGGAAGCCCTAGCGAGGGGACTAGAAAGGTTACAACAGGACCATAAGAGCGGGGCGCACGAGCTGACGGGTATCGCGCTGGCGATCTTCCGGGACGTCATCGCGCAGACGCACGAGATAGACGAGGGGTTTTGGCGGATGGCGCGCATGGCTGCATGGCATCTGGTCAAGAACGGCCGGGAGAGCATGGGCGCCGCGACGCTCAACGCGCTCCTCTCAATCCTAGTAGAACTAGACGAGATCTTGAACCAGACGACAGGCACCGAGCAGGAGCAAAAACGGGACCGGATACTCTCGACCATCGACGCGTATATCGCAAATCGGAAAGCCAACACCACCCGCGTCAAAGAAACATTCACCTCCTACATCCAAACCACGTTTCTGACGACAGAACCAAAACGAGACAGAATCACCATCCTCACACTATCCGCTAGCTCCACGACGCGAAACATCATCCTCGACGCCTTCGCCGCGCTAGACATCCCCACGCTCGAACTGCGGATCCTCGAATCAAGACCGCTCTTCGAAGGCGCTACCCTCGCTTCCTCCATCTACTCCCGCTTCCAGTCTCAGTTCGGCTCGACGGACAAGAAACTCGATATAAAAATCTACACGGATGCTGCAGCTGCGCTGGCCGCTCAGAACATCGACATCGTCCTCCTCGGTGCTGACCGCATTTGTTCGTCGAAAGGCGTAAGCAACAAAACCGGGTCATTGCCTCTCATGCTCAGCGCGAAGCATGTCGCACCAAGCGCGAAGATCCTTGTTCTCAGTCAGCTGGAAAAGGTGGTTGGGGGTGACGGGATCCTGGAAGATAAGATTGAGGATAACGACCCCGAAGAGGTATTTAGTGCGTGGCGCAATGAGAGGGTCGAAGGCACACAGGTGCTTGAAGATAGCTTGCCCAGTTCCGATATAGAAACGAACAATTCGGCCACTGTCCAAGTCAAGAATATCTATTTCGAATGGGTTCCGTTGACGTTGGTGGACGCCTTTGTGAGTGATGAAGGGGTTCTCAATGAGACAACCATCAAAAACAAGTCACAGCAGCTAGAAAAGCTGGGAAGCAAATACTTTGATGACTTATGATTCGACATATATTACCAAATCGACGTCGCTTATTGTCCATCAATCCAATAGATTCTTCACTATGTACATCAAATCCAGCACCAAAGCCACAACGGAAAGCGTCACAGAATGGTAGTATCTTCAAACAGCTCGTGGCAAAGCAACTCCCAAACACCGGCTGATCAAAGGCCTGCCTGGATCATAAAGGCTGCCTGAACGTAAAGCAAAATCAAAAAAAGGTATCATTAAATATCACGAACACGAGTCTGTCGTTTTGCCGTGCCAATATGCGTGTTGTGCACCTTCGTAGCGAATTTGAGACTAGTCAACGTCTCTGCGAGGTGAGCCTGCAATGGGCTGCACATCACAAACATGAGAGTCTTGGAGTTTCCACCCAGTGAAAATTGAAGCAGGTAAGTGAGCTATGAAATGGAGTCAGTAAGTTGAACATTGACAGGAGGCAAAAATAAACAAACCTTGCTGTTGCGGTAGGGAATGTGGCCACCTTCCTTTCCTTGTCCGAGAGCTGCAATGACATCTCCGAGGCAGCTCAGACTGCGATTGATGTTCTGTGTCTCCTTCAGTCTCTCCCCGGTTGCCTGGCTGTGACTGAGCCGTTCGCTACCGGCCAGATCCACTAAGTTCAGGGTTCCCTCGCTTCGTTCGCCGGTAATGCGGTTTTCACCAAGGAGCTTAAGAATGAAGACCGAGTGTGACCGAGAAGATCTCTCGTTGGCCTTGGTGGCCGCCACGGACCGATTGGCGGCAGCTCGTTTCAAAATAGATTCTACCATCTCGGGCGACTCCAGCCGAACAGTGGTGATGTCGGTGATCATCGTCTTACATCTCTGCATGTCGTGGCGGATCTCGTGTTTCTTCTTGTCCAGCTCTTCCGCCTTGCCCAGAAGGTCGTTCAAATTTTCGTTGTACACCTCCACGAAGTTGCCCTCCATGGTGTACCTCCAGCCCTTTTCTTCCAGGCTCTGAGCGGTCTGGTAGATCTGATGTACTGCCCTGGGGATCATGCCATCAAGGGAAGACATGGTATATGTCTTACCACTGCCCGTCTGACCATAGCAGAAGATGCAGACATTGTACCCATCGAGGGCACTCTGTACGAGTTGGCTGATTTCCTCGAACACTTCAGCATTCTGAGTGGAGGGTCCGAAGACACGATCAAAGGAGAAATTGTTGTTCTTTCGGGTGACGGTGCCGAGAGCGCTTCTCTCCTCTGGGCCCAGAAGACAAATCTCTTTGCACTCTTCTGACTGGTCCGGATACTCGATTTGAGCGGTTTCCGCAACTTCCGACTCTAGAGACGGGCGCACTCGGCAAAACACCCGAATGTTGCCTTTGAGCTCCTGCACCTGATTGTGCAGCTTCCTTCTCAAAGTTTCCTCCTTCCTCAGCTTCTCCTTTGTCGCCTCAGTTTCAGCCAGGGCATCATTCATTTGCTGGTTGAGACGCTCAAAGGCCTGAGACTGCTCTTCCCGTCCAGATTCCAGGAATTCTATTCTTGCCTTCAATGCGCGGACCGAGGACTCGAGTGTAACGCTGTTGCAGCTTGCTGTGTCTAGGTTCTGCCGCAAATCGTGATTTGTTTTCCGCTCACGCTCCAGGTCTTCTCGAACGCCCTGTAAAGCTTGCTGGAGCTTGGCAATTTCCCTGTCCTTTCGTTCTAGCTCAAGGAGGGAACGTTGCGAGTCGATCGCAGTCTGCGAGGTGATTTGGTTGATCTCTTGGAGTCGAACAGCTTTTTCGTCGTTTATTTGCTGCTCGAATTGGCGCCTCAGTTCGCGGAGTTCGTCTTGGTGCTGGTTGTCTAATGCCTGCAGCTGTTGCCTGCTCTCTTGTCTGACAGTCTCGATTTCGGCGCGTTGCTGGCGTTCTACATCGTCCATGGCAATCTCATGGTCCCTTCTAGCGTCCTTCAGGGCTCCCTCGGCGGCATCTAGTCGTCCCTTCGTGGTCTCGAGTTCCACCCGTAATGAGAGGTTTGTGTCGGTCAGTTCCTTTCGTGTTGCCTCCAACTCGCTCACTGTAACAAATGTCAGCACACCTGCAGCTCGAACGGGTATCCGCACTCACCTCTGCTTTTGTACAATTCAACGGTCTCTTTCAGACCGAAACTCTCTTGTCCGGCCTGGCTGACTCGTGAGACGAAGGCATTGAAAAACTCCTCCATGGTCTTTTCGCGCGTAGCCTGATCCCACTCGGCGCCTGTAGAATAGTTAAACGTCTTGATCGAAGAATCTCTGTGCAGAAATGGTATGATAGGTGCTTTATTTTTCCTGGGGCGATGTTTGGGGGGAGATGCAGGCTTCTCTAACGTCTGTCTCACGGGGGAAGATACGGGAATCTTTGAGGGAGTGGGTTTAATGAGTCCGTCCTGCGCGGGGTGCAGGGATTTTAGGTCCAGCATGTCATGGGAGACGGGGTCCTTGGCCGACTGATCCAAAGCAGGACATGGAGATGACTCGAGTTGGTCAATTCGCAAAGGGGCCTCTTGAATACCAAGAAGCTTCTGCTGCGAGTCGGACCAATCGCACGACATCGTCCTGTCTTTACTATGCGGCGTAATAGGTGCAGGGTGGGAATAAATATCAAATAGGGAAAATAGGGACTGCCGCCTACCCTTTCTCTTTCCCAAAATGCTTGCAGCGAAATCCTCTTCTTCATGGGTATCCAAGGACGTTGCGGGCCGAGTGATGGAGTGACCGTTCGGCTTTCGGGGACCAGCAAGCGATGTGTGCGGTCGTGGTGCATGCGAAGGAGGTCGTGATCCGGGTCCAACGGTGGAGGAGAAATTCGTTCTGGTAGTCCGTGAAGCAGTCGAGGCCGACCGGGTCAGAGTTGATGATGCATAGGAATTAGTTCTCGTATGAACTCGTCCCATACTCGTGCCTGGACGTGACGGAGGAAGGCTTCCTGTTCCAGATCGGCTGGGCTCGGGGGCCTGTGTAGCGCTTCTAGCGCGGGTGGTGTCTGTTACCGTAAGAATGTGAAGTCGCTCTGTCAGATGCTATTGTGGTTCACATACGCGATAGACTCGACGCTTTACTCGCAATTGTGCCAGGTTGGGGCAGACCAGAGCGAGAATTGGTCATCCCCGATGTCATGCCGGCCATGGGGATGCGCGATTTACTTGTCGGTTTTGGTTGCGCCTGCTGGTCAAAAGATATAAGACTTTTGATACAATCGACTGCATTGGCCGAACTTACCATATGCTCGTTCTCCATGATGGTCAATTGCGTATGGAATTTTCACCGTTGACTGTTGGAATGGCCGGTCTATGACATCCGGATGGAGAGTGTGTAGAAGAAAGGAGTGTGTCTCAGAGCTGCAGAGAAGACAAAGACTCAACAGTGTATCAACTGGCTCTGCGGCATGTCAGGAGGTGGAGCAGCGAAGGGAGGAAGATAAATGGACTGCGACTCGGGACTAAGGTAGTAGTCTTCTGTTTAGGTGAGCCGAACAGTTTGCGATGATCGAATGTGTTTTTGGTTTCTGGAGTGACGGAAAGCGGTAAACAAACTCGGCTGACTCAGCACTCTTCCAGTGGGGGTGCACTAGTCCATATTTGGACAAGGCCCATCAGGCCCTCTTGTTCTTTCATTCGGCATCCTTCACGATAATAAAGAATGCAAATCGTTGTAAAAGAGCCTTTGACTTGTCCATTTTACTTCGTACTTTGACCGGTGTCTTCCTTGCAATAGTCTCTACAGGTACAAATCGTTTTACGAGTTTACGGCAATACTTCGTTGGTGCTCCTTTTCTTACCTCCTCCCCACTGCGCAGCGGGCACCCACTTCTCTCCCTTGTCTGGACTAACTAACGGCGGCTGGACTCTTGTGCGCAGACCGACAGCTTTCCCCATCCACCCCCAGTGATACAGTTACATACACGGTCTCCCTTTTTCTCCGTCAACTGCATCTTGTGCCTTTGATTGCATTATATTTTCTTTCTTTGTATTGTTCTCCTATAAGCCGGTGCCATGTCTGGTCGCTTTGTTCGTTCATCCAAATACCGTGAGCTTGACCGATCCCTTCCCCTCAGGCTGCCCGCGATCTGACAGGTATCAGGACACGTCTTCGGACGACCGACGAGAAAGGTATTTACGCACAGAAACTCCTGCTTAATCACACGTTCTGGCAACGACTCATTGATGCGCAGGATCAATGCTATGATAACCTTCGCATCTCGAAAAATGCTTGGGATACCAACCTTGTCAAGGTCCGCCTCCGCCGGCATCCCGATTATCCCCCCTGAAGACAGTCTAACCCCCGAGCTAGGTCAACCCTCGGTACCTCTCCGTGAATTGGGAAGCCGGTGGTGGTGGTGCATTTGCTGTCATTCCTCTTGAAGAGCGAGGCAAGCTACCCGAGAGAATACCTTTGTTCAGGGGTCATACTGCAGTCGTTCTGGACACCGACTGGTGAGCATCTGTCGCCTACTGTTAATTTCGCCAGGAGAAAACCAACATATCCCAGGAACCCCTTCAACGATGACTTGATTGCCTCTGGTTCCGACGACGGCAAGGTGAGTTGATCATAGTTCTATGCTTTCAGGGCACTAACTCATATTGGCTTTGTTCTAGGTCTTGCTTTGGCGAGTTCCCGAAGGCTTCACCCTCAGGCCGGACGTCGAACCTGACGAAGTACAAGACATTGCACCCGTTGGGAAGCTGAGTGGTCACCCAAAGTTGGTCTCCGCGGTCCCTTGACGTTCTTGTCTCTGGTCGGTCCTAATTTCTGTCGCAGGAAGATTGGGCACGTGCTCTTCAACCCCGCCGCAGAAAACATCCTCGCGACTGCCTCTGGCGACTTCACTGTTAAGATTTGGGATATCGAAGCCGGAGCCTCCAAATTGACGTTGAACTTGGGAGATATTGTCCAGTCTCAAGCGTGGAGCGCTAATGGTTCCCTGCTGGTCACCACCTCGCGAGACAAGAAGCTGCGGATCTGGGATGTTCGTCAGGAGCGACCCGCTCACGAAACCCAGGGACACTCGGGTGCAAAGAACAGTCGTGTTGTATGGCTGGGCGAGCGCGATCGCATTGCGACTACCGGTTTCTCCAAGATGAGCGATCGCCAGCTGGCGCTCTGGGATATTCGTGCCCCTCGCGAACCCATCAATGGCTTCAAGACTCTTGACTCGATCTCTGGTGTGTGCATGCCATTCTGGGACGATGGCACTCAATGTCTGTACCTGGCTGGTAGAGGGTGAGTTGTGATTTCTTCACGATGTTCAGCTGCGATGGTCTGGGTCTGTACTGATCACTACTAGCGACGGAAACATCCGCTACTTCGAATTGGAAAATGACAAGTTCGAGTTCCTTGCCGAATACAAGTCCGCCGACCCCCAGCGTGGTATTGCTTTCATGCCCAAGCGAGGTGTGAACCCCCACGAGAACGAGATCACCCGCGCTTTCAAGACTGTCAACGACAGCTACATCGAACCAGTCTCCTTCATCGTCCCTCGCCGGTCAGAAAACTTCCAAGATGATATCTACCCCCCTACTATAGGTTTGAAGCCCGCTATGGGCCCGTCGGACTGGTTCGCTGGAAAGGAAGCCATCCCGCCCAAGATTTCCATGGCCAGCCTTTACGAAGGCGGGGGTCTGAAGGAAGTCACAGGTGTACAAGAGCAGCCTACCCCTACTACGAGTGCTCCTGAACCCAAGGCTGAACCTGAACCAAAGCCCGCCGAACCTGTCGCTGCAAAGAAGGCCGCTGAACCTGTCTCGACACCCACACCCGTCATCAAGCCGGAGGTGTCCATGAAGGAGCAAGGTGCTTCAATGGCCGCCATGGTGAACAAGTTTGCCGACCAGGAAGATGATGCCGAGCCAGTGGATGACGATTCCAGCTTTGAGGAAATCTCCAAGCCAACTGATCGGGCTGCTCGTTCCGCAGATAACGCGTCGCCCTCGATTAAGACCAGCCCATGGCAACAGAAGGAAGAGGCGAAGTCGCAGGCTAGTCCTGCTCCGGTAAGCTTCTTTCCTCCAAATCTTCCGCGGCCAAACACTAATCAAAACAGGCCTCTCCCGTCGTCGCCGAACGAAGCACCCCTACCGTGTCCACTCCTACCACCACAACGCCCCCTCCATCTGCAGGCTCGACTCTTCAGACCGGTGCTACTGTTGCCGCCGACGCCGTCCAGCGCGAGGTCTCAGCCATCAAGGACCTGCTCGCGGAGCAAACCAAGATTATTGCATCGCAGGCGGAGCAGATGCAGAACCTGACTGCGGAGATCGAATCTCTCAAGGCCAAGCTGGGCTAGCCAATTTCTTTTCCGTGATAGCCTCTGCCATGTAGTGTATTCTAACTTGTGTGCGTCGGGGACGTTTCGCAACCTAAAAGAATCCGTCCTCTTCGTTTGTTCATAACCATAGTCGGTGTCTTATATTCTCGCGGGCTTATAGCATGTTGCAATGTCAATACCACTTCATATCGAGTTTACTCTCCTTTTGTTTCGAACCACTGGATCTAAAAGAGCCATGCGGAGTTGTCACCGAGGTTGTTATGGCCATATGATAGTCAAGCTAAGTCGTAACGCCTTGACGATATCAGTGCCAGGCGCACCCACACTACGAAGAAGCTCAGTCTGGTGAAGATGCTACTGCTACTGCAAGTGAGCCTTCCGAGTCTTCGTCTCCCGAGTCTTCGTCTCCCGAGTCTTCTGAGACTTCAGGGGTGTCTGGGAGGCGCAGAAACAAGCTTCGCAGGATGCGGGATGAGTAGGGAGAGGCAAAACTCTCCAAGACAGTTCTTGCTAAGGCTCCGACTTCTTTTTCAACAGCTTTTTGTAGCTCTCTCAGCAAAAGCTTGTGTGAGCCGATTCGCGAGGAGGAGAAGGAGATAACATCTCTGAAAGAGTTACGTACGCAGACGAATAACTTGAGAACGCTGATGAAGGAGCAGACGAGCCGTATTCTACAGCTTCTCCAGGAGATGAAAGAAGCAGATCCAGATATGAAGGTTAGCAAGCTTGAGTGTTGAGTGGTGAGCGAGGAACTCGCTTAGCAATTCATTGACTGCCACTATCTTATTTAACAACTGTGCTCCCATCATAAGGGCTAAGGATATTACTCCTAATTTGGGTTACTGCTGTGTCATCTTAGAATCACTGTCAGCGTCTGATGGAGCGTCCATTTAGTACTATTCAACGTATATGTACATGTAGATTGGGTGGGTACTGCGCGATGCGAGTAGAATATGAAACGCCGTAAGCACTTCATAGATCTCTATCTAGTAAGTAGCGAGGACGAGACATCGAGTGTCCTGGGATCACGCCCATCGACTAGCCTCTCGCTCTCGTTCCACACGCGCAGCACGTGCCGAATCTGGCTCCTCGTCTTCATATTTGTAGCTGAGCCGTCGGCCTCCGGCCAGGATACGCTCTTGCCGGTTGTCGCGCCTGCGACTGGATTTACTCTCTGCGTTCATTGCTTCCCGCCGCTGCTGCTCCTTGAGCATTCGTTCGCGATTACGAGCCTCACGCTCCAGCGTATGTGGGTCCTTCTCGGGCTCGGAGGTCTTGGGCGGTGCTTTATCTCTGGAGCTGTCTTTGTCTCTGTCGCTGCCGTCCTCGCGGTCTCGCTTAATACGTCGGGAATGGTGGCGAGAGGAATAGTCACTATCAGCAGGGGACTGAGTTCGGTCGCGCCGAGAGCGTTTCCGATCCCTGTCCCGCTCGCGGTCTCGGTCCCGGTGGCGATCGCGGTCTTTTTCGCGTTCACGGTATCGATCGCGATCCCGGTCGCGGTCTCGGTCGCGGTTACGCTCTCTTTCTCTTTCTCTGTCACGATCGCGATCATGATCTCTATCACGATCACGGTCACGATCTCGCCGTCTGGCGTCTCTGTCTCTGTCTCGGTCCCTGTCTCGATCACGTTCTTCTTCGCGGCGACTGGAGCGGTCCTTTCGCGAGACAGACGCTCTGCTCTCCGAGCGGGAGGCAGGCTCCTCTAGAATCCGCGAAAGACGATCGACGTCATGCGAATCTCCGTTGCGGCTGCGGCTCCGGCTTCGGCTGCGACTACGGCGATGGGATCGATGGGACCGACGTGCATTTCTGCCCTCCCGTTCCTTGTCCCGTCGGTGAGACAATCGTTTCGAATCAATAGACGGAGAACGAGAGCGGCGGTCAACCTCGGCCTCAGAGGGCTCGTCGTATTTGTCTTCTCGACGGGGTCTTCTGGGCGCATCACGCCTACGTCCGCGATCGTCGGCGTCCTTATCCACCGTTGGTGAGCGCTGACGGACGGAGCGGCGGCCATCCACATCGGACGGACCGGGAGATCGGGATCGACTCTTCGGTCTAGAGGGAGACCTGGCTCTTGATCTTGATCTTGATCTCGATTTCGACCTGGTCCGCGTCCGTGCATCTTCGTGGGGCGTTGTTGGGGTTGCACTACATCAATATGTCAGGTTACAATGCAGATTGACGAGCCGCTGTACGACGGTACGACTTACCTCTGTTCGCTTCTTAGTGACGCACCTGAAGGTCGTCCCTGAGCAAAATAGTTCCGTTGTCTTAGAACACTGGTGTTAGGGAGACCCTCACGCATTGCTCTGGGAGCGGCAGGGGCTCCTTCGACTCCCTGACCCCGCGGTTCCTGCTGCATGTTTGGCCCGCCCATAAAATGAGCACCCCCAAACCCACCCCCGCGGCCTCCTGAAAATTGTCCGCGCATATAGCCTCGTCCATATCCCATTCCCATGTGGCCAGGCATGCCCATCGAAGCATTGGGCATCATTTGATAATGGTTGGACTGATCAAGACTGTCGATGGTAGGGATCCCTCGCAATTGGGTTTCCTCTTCCCCAGTACTTCCATCGGCAGCGGGTCTGTCTGCAGATATAGCCTCTGCCTCTGCTGCAGTATCCCCAGAAGCTTCCTGAGAAGAAGCTGCCTCGTTCGACGGCTCCTGGCCAGGCTTAATTTGTCCATCGCCGGATGCAACCTGTGTGTCGTCGGCGCGTCTTTCCGTAGCGCTAGAATCGTCCTGCGATATTCCAGCGGGGCCAACTTCCTGCGACTGGCCTGTCGTGTCTTGATCAAAGTCAGAAGAATTAGGGGGTAGGGACGCTGCGTAGTTAGCATTATTGGGGTAGTTAGGATGCATATGCCCAGCAAAGCCGCCACGACCACGGCCGCCAGGAACAAACCCACGGCCGCGGCCTCGGAAATTGCCTCTGCCATAACCGGGGCCATAGTACCCGTTCTGAAAATCTTGGCTAGGGAACTGTTGTTGCTGCATTTGAGCATGAACTCCGTTGGGTTGAGACATATTATATCCGCCAAATCCAGAAGGACCCCCATACTGCGGGCCCATACCATTTGCGAAAGCATTTGGATTGAATTTATCTTGGCCTCCATTCCACATATTGTTTTGAGAGCCGTCCCATCCCCCATACATCCCTTGACTAGCGTCGAAATTCATTCCCATATTCATGCCACTGTTCATGCCATTCATGTTCATCCCGTAGCCTCCAAGCATACCCTGATTCGCGGCCATTGGGTCCATTCCCATACCAGACATTGCTGGAGTTATCATGTCAGCGTCTGAATGTTTTCAAGAGACAGATGAAGAGGAACCTACCCATTGGGTTGGGGAAGTTGAACATGCCGTTCGCCATGAACTGGGCCATTGGATTGAAATCGCCGCTGGCGTTGTTCCAAGCCATATTTGGAAAGGCGCCGGGTCCCATGTTGAATCCCATGGCATTGGGGAACATCGGTGTCGGGCCTTGTGCCTGAGGCATCCCTTCATCCGCGGGCTGGGGGAGCTGCGGCTCTTCCGTCGCATCTCCTTCGGCAGGTCTGTTTTCCTCTGTAGCCTCATCTGCCTGACCTGCCTCGGCCGGGCCATTTTCTGCTTGCTCGTTCTGTTTCAACGAATTAGCCATCGCCAAATATATGGAAGTAACCACCAACAACGTACTTCAATAGAAGGCATGGGTACTGCTGCTTGGTTCATATCTGTCACGTTCTCAGCAACAGTGTCCGACGGCTCTGCACCGGTCACAACAGTAGATGACCCGTTCCCTGCGACATCACTGCTGTGGAGTTTGTCCTCCGGTATCTCCGCCACCGTGTTGCTTGCCGGGGCTTCGGACACGGCTGGTGTCTCTGACTGAGCCGGGGTCACATCTGCAGGCGTCACTCCGTTCGAGATCGCAGGCGTAGCGGATTGTCGCTCCTTTTCGCGTTTCTTTTCTTCCGTGCGAAGAAAGGCTTTGAGGGTCGTTCGTAGAGCTTTGTTTGGCTTGCATAAGTCGGAGGAGATGGGAGTATGTGCGCACACGGGGCACGTTTCGGGAAGCGATATCTGGCCTACAGTCGGACGGTCAATAGATGTAACGGCTAAGGTCGTTCGGGACTAGCAGGTGCGTACAGTTTTCACATATGGCCTGATCGCAGCAGGGCAAGCGGAACGCATTAACGGCAAGTTTGTTGCAGATAGCGCATCTCAGCTTGAATGGAATTTCATCCTGAGTGAGGGAGCTGATGGGACGAAACCGGCACATTAGATCACGAACATAACCTATAGACCTCGATTACCCCAGCATGCACTCACCTTGCGATGTCCATCAAGCCCGCAGGCTGGTCCGCCACAGCCATTGAGAGTGTTCAAAGCCAGTCAATGATAGTAATGAACGTGAAGAATCGCGCAGCACCTGGGCTTACGACCGGCAAACAGAGGCCAAAATGGCAATATCAAAGATCACGCCAGGGTCCACCATCAAGATGAGGTAGTATCCATCTCAACGGCTCCGGGAGCCAATATAGAGCGTTGCCTTGTAGAGCAGTCTATCTGTTGACCAAATTTGGTTGGAGGTGAACTTGAGGTGGTTGGTATGGAGAAACAAAAGTCCGGTCAGCTTTGTATTATTTAGCATTTTTTCTCCCGCATCCCACTTAATTTTATGTCCCGCTTTGACTTTCCACCCATTATCTGCATCCGCTTTACGGAATAGTGATAGAGATCACAACAACATGACAATATTGAACAATAACATGAACTATGCATATCAACTGGTTGCACGCTACTACTGCGCTGGCCCTGTCGTCTAGCTGGCTTCAATATCACACTGACTCAAAAAGACTACAGAAGGTAGAGACATCGTTGGGTAAGGCTGTTTGCCCGCCAGGCTACCAGAGCAACAGCACCAACGACGCGCCATCAGATTAGATCAAGTAATTTTCACCTTCATCGACACGGAGGCACGTTCGGGCAAGATCAGCGGCGATACCACTTGGTTTCTGCTCGCTGGAACTCGCCTTTCCTGCGTCTTGGGAGCTCTTTTATCATCATCGGCAGTCGTGGTACATGTTGTTAGCAAAATTAAAAAAGAAATTGTTGTTATAAAAACATGCACATGCGACTACATTGGGACATGGAGGAGCAGGAAAAACATCAAAGAAAGGATAAACCATGGAATCCTCCTCTAAGGCTGTTGTTGGATCAGTAGTTGCATCATCGACAGTGACTCGAAGGACAGAATCACGGGCTGAAACCAAGCCCAGCATAGAAGGCCCAATCAACGCGCTGTCCGTCCGAGACGCCTTTATGGGCGAAGTGGCGATGAGAGGCTTGTTCAAGTAATCGAGGGCAATCAGATTGAACAGGAAAATAGACCATAAAGCAGTCAGTCACCAGAAATGAAATCAGGACAAAACAACAAAGTAATGCATGAAGATCAGGGGGAGGGTTGATGCAGAAAGAAATGTTCGAGAAGCCTTGGTAGTGGGCTACGGGTTGATTAAGGCTGTCGATGACGGTAAGGGAATAGGATCACAATGGATGCACAAATCACAAAAAAGAGATAAAAAAACCTAAGGCATTCCACAATTTTAGCGCGACAGTGGAAGGCGGGCGCAGGGTTAAAAAGGGCAGCTGCTGCCCCGGAAGAAAGAAACCCGGCCTGTTCTTCTGATACCTGTTATCGACACGCGCTTTTCCACCCCTTGGCACACGCACTCCCAAGATCTTCTTTCCCTCTATCTGTCGGTACTTGCTACTGAAGAAGCTCGGGCCATCCGTGGCGCGCGATATAAACATTTATTATTATTTATTATCCATCCTTACTATCTGGGTGCCGTCGCGACTGTGATCTTGTCACATCCATCCCAAGGCATTGAGGTCTTGCAAGGGACGCGGTGATATTCACTTTGCAATTGCTTGACGTCCTTTTTGTGATGTATCTCCTCGAGTCCCGTTATATGTCCTCATACATATACGTGAAGTCAACTTAAGACGGTCCCCGGAAAACAAGGTACTACCCCATACTGCAACTATACGCCCCAAACTCAACTACGGCAGTGTCCACATACACAAAGGGAAATAGCCTTTGCTAAAGCGTCATCCTAGCAATGACAGATCAGGACAGCACCTACAGACCCCGTTCACCCGATCTTTCCACCTTCCAGCCCTCTATTCCTCCCGCCGTTAACTCTCCCATCTATCCTCTCGCGAGTCCTCTGGCACACCGCGCTTCCTACGACTCCTCACCTTTCTTTACCCCGCAATATCAGCAACCACCGGCCCCGCTTGGTCGGGTCCCTCAGCAGTACATACCACCATTCATAGACCCAAACTCTCCTCTTTCACCGGACATGGCTCGTCGATCCTCCCGTCTGGCACGCGCAACCGAGGTCGCGCCCATGCCAGAGGTCGCATACGCGCAGCCAATGCTCTCGGAAGAGCCGCAGCAGCTCCCTCCGCCGCAACCTAACCAGGTGGCCACCATTGAGGTGAAGACAAAGTTTCCCGTCGCGCGTATCAAGCGTATCATGCAAGCAGACGAGGATGTCGGAAAGGTGGCACAAGTAACTCCCATTGCTGTCTGTACGTGTATCCCGCTTCAGTTCGTCCCCGGGCCTCTTGAACTTGTACTGACTTCTATCGTGTCATAGCGAAAGCCTTGGAACTCTTCATGATTTCTCTGGTCACCAAGGCAGCCAAAGAAGCTAGAGATCGCAACTCGAAACGCGTGACCGCGTCGCATCTGAAACAAGCGGTCGTCAAGGATGAAGTTCTGGATTTCCTGGCCGACATAATCGCCAAGGTTCCCGACCAACCTACCGGTGGAAGGAAGCATGATGACGATGGCAGCGACCAGAACGAGCAACCAAAGCGAAAGCGAGGCGGGCGGCGGCCCAAGGAAGATAGTGACTAAGGCTTGTCTTTAAATCTGAGACATGACCTTCTTTCAATTTTCTCCTCATTTTTTTCTTCATGAACGACTTGATGGGTGATATCTTAGACGGGAATGGAGAGCGGGCGTATACTCATTTGGCGTTATGCTGGTACGCATGGTCGGGCTTGCATCTATTTCTGTTGATGTGAATAAGTACTTTTAGCTCTGGTTCATTGCCGTTGGTTCCTGGATCTGAGTTCATTTGTCATCTCAATTTCTTTCTATTATCGTTGGGCAGTGCCCACTCTTACTGTTGTACCTCATTGGCTTGCGAGGATGCAGCATGATTCTTGACGACTGTCAGGATGGATGATCAATAGTTCATGAGCCACATCAAGAGTATGATTATTGGGTCAGAAATGCAGACCCTCGTTGTCAAAGCCTTGTCCGAATGGTGCGTCTCGATTGCGCGTAGTTGGAGACTTGGAGTACATGGCTCTATACCTGAAAAGGACTCGTGGGTCGACATGCATGATCTATCCCCTAGGACGTGACTGCGCTATTCCCCTTTAGGCACTACTGTTGTCTCAAGCCCACTGCTCCTCCATCCTCAGTCCTCGCTTGACAGGCGATTGTGGTCGACGAAGGATATCAGAAGTAATATGCAGCTGTCACAGAACGATGGACTTTGTATGTTCCGTCTCCTGACTCTCCGTCCCTTGACATCTCGCCAGATCTCTGTCGCGACTAACCAATAATAGTGGTCTCGTCTCATTGGTGGCTCCCGTTCGCTGTCAACCAAGAGCTTTCGTGCTACGTCGCCCACTGAGAGATTAACAGCTTTCAAGCAGACGTGCAATACTCTGCAAGTAGGTCTTGTATTGTTTCAGCAGCTTTAAAAAGCGAGAAGGCTAACCCTCTCGCTACCTTCGACAGCAAATATGGCGTTCCACCACCACCCCGTCCGGAAACCTATCAGCTGGAACTCAAGCGCGCATCTACATTGAGCGGCTGAACTCCATCCTGAGCGACGAATCGCGAGGTCCCGCACCTCACCCATGCCTAGCATATGCTGCATCCTCCCAGATCTTCGTGACCATCACGAAAGTCGCCTTGTCGTCCTACGATGGTGGCCAGGTTGGCACGCTCCGGGCCGCGGCTATCTTCTTCAACACCCTGATCGATTCGGAGGTGGATGGCGTTGTTGACAACCGGCTATTTGCGCGGGCTTTGGTGGATTTGGTCAGACGTGCAGAGAAGCATGACGAGGATGTCGAAGGCAGACTGGTGGAACTCTTGTTTGGTGTCGCCAATAACATTCGTTTACAGCCTAGCATATTACCAGCTTGGTTTGCTCCAAGGTCTGACGACCAGGATAAGGAGAGGCAATCCAATACGGGGACGGAATTTGCTGGCGCGACAAGGACGAACGACTTTCCTTTATTTTATCTGCTGGTGCAGTACGTGCATCATGCGGGCAGGGCGGGCGATTTCGCTCGGACGGGCCTACTGTATCTGATTGAGACAGCGTCCAGGTCCAAGATTCTGGAGAGATGGTTGATCGAAAGTGATCTTGCAACTCTTATGGCTACGGGTTTAGGCGCGCTGTACAGTCAGCTGGGCAGGTTAGTAGGCAATCATATGGCTCGACTGAGACCGGGACCAGACTAACAGATATCCTAGCCTGTCCTTTGGTACGACCGAAGAAGAAAACCTTCCACATATCGTCGCGTTGTCAGACCATGCAAGACATGAAAGCGCCCTTCCGCCCCGGCTCGATGCGACCATGGATTCGTTTATGTCGTATCTGTTGTTCTGGCAGGACACGATCGACCATTGTAAATCTGCGGAAGTGAATGGTACTCTCTTGGACCATTTCCAGGTCTTGTTTCTAGAGCAACTTCTGTTGGTTCCCCCTTTTGCAACATTTCTAACTGATCTTCCTGGTGTTTTCTGACTATGTTAGGTACCCATCGCTACTGGAATCATCCGACGTGGAAGGTGGCTCTACTGCTGCGGTGCTCACCTATCTATACCGTATCCTTGAGTCAATCGAACAACATGACCTGGTTCACCGTATTCTACATTTTTTGCTTGCGTCGCCGTCCGACTCACAGCCTACGTCAAAAGGGGACATGTCGTCCAGCCGACGAAAGTCTCTGGACGTCCTGGCTGCCTTCTCGGAGGGAGCGGCTCGGCCGTCTCCATCTCTCTTCAACCTCAGAGACCTTGCACTTCTTGGACTCCAGTCCACCAATCGTCAAACAGTGTTGGCTACGCTACGTTTGCTGACGGTTGTCTTACAACGACATCACTCTTTCGCCCGATCCTTGGTCCGGACGGATTCAAGTCAACCTGCCAAGCAGCGAACCGTTGGTGCACTGAATGCCGAGCTCGCACAGCTCCTGGGCTTGGCCACATCGATTGTCCACGACCCCACGCTGAATGATTCTTTTGAGAATTATCTAAAGGACGCGTCCTGGATATTGGAGGCGCGTCTCAGTATGTTACCGGCGGAATATGATCTTGAGGAGGATGGACCATTACAACTGCGAAGAGATGATCCCATCGTGCGAGAACTGTTGAACCTGCTAGGCACGTTTTTCACCAATAGTGTGATAGTGAACCTGGCGTTGACGGAAGTCTTGAAGAGCATCGCTTCCTCGCATCTTGTATCTCTTGATGGGTGGCTTCTTGTCGACCCGACGAAATATGATTACAGCGCCGCACCTACAACCGAGAGCGATTCGACCCTCGAAGTATTGAAACAGATCCAGCTAGCCTATCACGAACCCAGTTGGTCCAGCGCTGACGTGCCCATGCTCACCTGTGTCCTACACGGACTCGTGCAACAGATACAGGGATGGTGCAGGGACATATCAGACTTTGACATACTGGTTGCAGCTCGGCGCGACATCCTCCACCAAGAAAACGATCCGAGACAATCCCCTAGCCGGTCCCGACAAGCCTCTGTACCTCCCACAGGTGGTTCTTCCGAGAGACCAATTGCACGAATGGGGCAAGTTGGGTCTGACTTTGGATCTCCCCGCGGAAGAGCAGCCCGACCCTTGGACGTGCAGAGCGTTGCATCCACACCACGGCGCGCTGCGGCTAGATCACCAGCGCGGGATCCCTCTGTACTATCTGCCGCCACCCGGGAATCGTCCATGACCCGGCAATCTGCTGCAGACGAGCTGCGCAAGCGATTGGCCGAGCCTTTCCAGGTGAGGTCACAGCCACAGCGGCCCCGGAGCGAGGCAGACGATGCTGGAGACGTCATCGAACCAGCCGGCGTCCATACAGACCGCTCAGATGACGCGACCTTGGACAATCCATCCGAGTCAGCAACACTGGGACACATCCTGACTAATACTGTTATCTTGTATGAGTTCCTCCTGGAGCTATCGGCGATTGTACAAGCACGGGGAAGTCTATATGAAGAGGCGGGGTTTCTGGGAGTTGACGCTGCAGCCTGATAGTAGCCAAAAATAGCTGGGCTGTGCAATGGAGTTGTGGGCAGGTACCACGACTGGAACAGGATACCCATTTAACATTTGTTTTACACAGTACAGTAGAGTATAGAAAGTAGTATTGGACATATATACGAAGTATCTTAAAAGTTCCTGTCCGTTCAACCATAGGCCATCACTGCTATCCCCAGCAGAGAGATATCTCCTGTCCCCTTTCATCGAATATCCAGGATCAGTTTTATAGATGGTCCTCCAGCGCATCCCATTGGTGCCTATTTATGCCTGAGGCCCACTATTGTCGGGCACTAAAATGACCCCTGAATCCAGTCGTGTGCGCAAACCACAGTATCTGATTGGCTAGTGGTTGTGCTGAGTTCAAATTAGAATCATCCAAATTGTAGATCGTCAAAAAGGTGCGGTCTTCGACTAGGACAACATAGGGAAACAAAGCTGGAGAGGAGAATACCATTTTGCCATTGGGCCTCAATTGCAGCTGGAAAGCCGGGTGATCGGGGTTGAGTCGGACTGTACCTTAGGTCAGAAATAGGAGATGGTCTTGATTCCCTGGGGCTTCGTCATCCACTTCGCTTGTCCAGCTCAAACATCGCGTCAAAAGGGGCTTCCAGTCTCCTATTGATTACAGGTGCATTATTAGCCACTTGGCCACTGGACTATGTATCTAGACTTACAGTGGAGCTCTTGTCATGATGGCCTGTGGCTTGCTTGGTACTCCGTACTCCTTATCCTATTTCAATTTCTGATTTCCATTTCCGGTCTTCCAGCTTCCAGATCCCTCCGGCTTCTGCCCCCGCTTCCACTCCCCTGTGACCCTGTCAATCATCAGACTTGTAGGCTGCAACATATCCGATTCGACCAGAAATGATGTCGACCTAGTCATCATCTACGTAATTGCACTCTATACACGGCGCTCAAGTACAGCTACGGACTACAGTAGCGGAGCACATCACCAATTGCTACGACGGAGTACAGGCAATGATCCGCCCCGGCCATGGCTGCCGACGCCCATGATCCTCTCGACCGAGAGGATGCCCCGTTTCTCGATTCTTCCCCGGAAAGCAGCACCTCCAAACATCATACAGGGGACAAGGACGACGAAGCGGAAGTTAAGCATGTCTACAACGACAATGAGGACGAAGACGATGACGTCGACGATCGCAAGGGAACCAAAGCAATTGAGAAAATCCGCTTCCGCTTTATGGTTACCCTCTTTGCCATGATCCTCGCATTCGAGGTCGGCATCGTGATGGCCAATGGGCCCATGACTCGCATCTACGAGTCCATCGCCTGCCGGCAGTACTACGCCGAGTATGACCCGCGTCAGATCGCGGCCGACGGGCAGGTCCCTGAGTCGATGTGTAAGATCAAAGAGGTGCAGACGGAGCTGGCGGCCGTGAAGGGGTACATGGAGTTCTTTGACGGAGTTCTCAGTGCGTTTCTGGCGATTCCGTATGGTCTGCTGGCGGACCGGATCGGGAGGAAGCCGATTATCTGTTTGAGTATTCCAGCGTTTGCGCTCAATACGGGGATTATGTTTGCGGTCATGTGGTATTCGGATATCTTCCCGCTGAGGGCGGTTTGGGCGTCTTGTCTCGCTTGGTTGTTGGGTGGGGGGCCTGTTGTTGCCTTTGCGATTATCTGGACTATGATGTCGGATGTGACGGCGGAGGATGAAAGGTAGGTTTCTATGGTCTCGTGTCCTTTGGGAGGAAAAGTGGTGCTGATGTCTGCAGAGCTGCGATGTTCTTCCGCTTCGGCGTGGTCAGCATGGGCGCCGACTTCGCCTCCAGCGCCGTCAGTTCATGGATGATGACGTGGGATCCGTGGTTGCCCCTCATGATCGGCTGGGGCATTGTGCTGGCTGGTGTTCTTTGTGCGATCACACTCCCTGAAACTATGCATGTTTCGTCAGCTCGGCGTACAGAACGCTCGGCGAGCGTGGAACTCGCCCACCTGGCGTCTGGGAATGGCGACCAAAAGGGGGCCCCACAGAAAGAGGAACGGCAGATACACCCTGATGATAGTGATGTGGATAGCGTCGAAGGCGATCAATTGCCCTTTACCTTGCGATCTGCCGCCAAACGGCCCTTCCTGCGGAGGATGTACTCTCGCAGTCGCCATTATTTCACACCTTACTCTTTCATCCTCCGGAACAAGCAGATTGTACTCCTCCTCACGGCTTTTCTAGTCTACCGGCTGAGCCGAGGCTCGTCCTGGTTTCTGGTCCAGTACATTTCGACTCGGTATAAATGGACCCTCGCGGAAGCCAACCTTCTCATCTCCTTCAAACCGGCTCTGACCATCCCACTCTTCCTGTTCATCTTGCCGGCACTCTCTCGGCATCTCCTTCGCAGCATGCACACGAGCAAGAAGGATCTCCAGCTGGCCCGCGTCAGCATTATCTGCCTCTGCCTGGGTACGCTGGGGATCGGGCTGTCTCCGTCTATTGCTGCGTTGGTTCCCAGTCTGCTTGTGCAGACGGCGGGATCAGGCTTCCTCTACTTGATCCGATCGTTGATTACAACAATGGTGAAACAGGAAGAGACTGCGAGGTTATTCACTATTATTGAAGTGCTGCAGGCTGTGGGCAACGTTATCGCCAGTTTGTCCATCACTACGGTGTTCCAGTTGGGTCTGGAACTAGGAGGTTCCTGGATCGGCCTCGCCTGGATGATGACGAGCACAGCATTTGCATTAGTCGGTGCTGCGGTCTGGTGTTTCCGATTGCCTCCAGTCGTCGAGGGTAAAAGTGAGGCTGAACTTGCTGAAGTCTGATCTCAATGCATTCTTTCTTGGTTCCGTCGGAACGGACTTTATCATAGCATGGCGTTCTGTATATATATGGATGGCGCGATTATTTTCACCTGTATAGACTTTTTATCTGTAATATAGACATTTTCATCCATCATATTTGAACCGATACTGACGAGACTATTGTATCTGTCTGAAGAGTCCGTAGCCTGGTCGCCAAAGGGACAAGCTCTAAGTCAGGTGACTTCGCTTAAAGTGTCCTACCACAAACCATTTAGGATTCTCGTTGTCGCAGTTTACCTTCTTTATCCCTTTTGTTTTCAACGACATGACAGCCGGATTTGTGTCTCCAGATGATTTGTATGATTGTCTCACCAACTGTGTGGAGAAGCTACAATGCAGAGCTTCTACGACGAAGTGTATCAAGCATGAATATTGGAGGCTGTAGTAATAGGTAAGGACCACTTTGCGCGTCTTTCTTTCTTCCCTTCTCAAGATGAACAATCTTTCGCATATGTCTTACCTTACATCACATATTGTAAACATGGTGACTAGTTTTTACCTCATTCTGAAGAAATTACCCTCTCAGTTGGATATTCGATGTCAATAACAGTGTTGAAGCAATGCTGACTGAGTTGCAGATACGTGTTCCTAGACATTCGACAAACGATATCCGATGAGAGATGGCGTCAGGAAGGGCATGCTGAAGCCTCTTACCACCGTAGTTATCCTAGATCAGCTGCTTTGTAGCATTTAGTTCCATTAGATATTTGTCTTCTATCTCAAAAGTTCCATTTTTTTCTCGACTTTCTCCTCAGGCATCAGCTGGATGTATAGGGTTAGCGCCATGTGGTATCCCAAAACGGGTCTCTCACATGTGACAATTGAACAGCGTCATCTTACTCTCTCGCACTGCAACAGTTGTTACAATTTCGCTGGTCGCGATCCTTGTGTTAGCTCGCTCGTCTCTTCCCCGATAAGGACTCTTTCAGCTGCAAAAGTCCAGCCTAATTATCACTTCGTTAGCTCACCTCCGAGCAATGGCCGCAGTGCGTTCTGAGTAGATTCCGCTTTTGCTGTCCATTTTCGCCCTTGCTACTACACCCTCTTGACGCACCATTCCGCTATGGAGAAGTTCTCCCAATTTCGAGATCGGGGTTTGTATTCCCCTGTCTACCCCGCTGATTGTCATGAAGGCTAAGTGCCCGTGGTTGCAGGATCGGGCATTGCCCCATTTCTTCCCATCCCCTCTCAACCGCTGGGCTGGAAGCTCCCTCTTGGAATCTTCTTATTCTGCTTTCGCCTTCCACTGCTCATTTTTGTGTGCTTGAGTTATTTCCTCTTGCTTCAATGGTTGCCGATAGGCTCGTTAGGGAAGAAGGCTTCGCTATGGTGTATTCTCGGCGTCCCCAGTGTCTGGTGGATTGACCTCCAAGTGGACGGTGTGAGAAAGGGGTGCGCCACCTTCCCTTCCATTCACTACATACTGAAGCAGGACTGACCAGGTCCGACTTCGCAGATCGCTCTCAAAACAACATCAAGCACGTCTCCCCGGCCCCGGCTCCGTCATCGCCTCCTCCTTCACCTCCCCCATCGACCCGCTCTACCTGGCAGCCATCTTCGACCCCGTTTTCACAGTCTCATACCCCAACTCGCGCCGCGTCGAACACATCTCGCTTTTCCAGGCTATCCTGCGCGCATTTGCCGCCCCGCAAGTAAGACCGTCGCCCGGCGCGCGCCTCGTCGACATCGCAAGCCTACTGGAACAGTATCCCGGTCGGCCCATCGTTACCTTCCCCGAGTGCACCACGACCAACGCTCGCGGCGTCCTACCGCTGAGCTACTCGCTTCTGGGCGTTCCCGCGACGACCAAGATCTTCCCTATCAGCTTGCGGTATACACCGGGGGATGTGGTCACGCCGCTGCCTGGGAGCTACCTGAGTTTTCTGTGGAAGCTGTTGAGTCGGCCGACGCATTGTATACGTGTCCGGATCGCGGAGTGTGTGGTCCGGGGAGCGGTCAGCGCTGCGGACAAGGCAGCGGCGTCGGAGCTTGCCCGCCAGCCAAGCTACGATACCAATTACTTTGATGTCTTGGAGCAGAGCGATGGGGGTGCGCTTGCCCCTGGTGAGAAGGCGCTCCTGGACCAAGTCGCGGACGCTCTGGCTCGGCTGGGCAGGGTGAAACGTGTGGGATTGGGCGTCAAGGAGAAGCAGGATTTTCTTCGCTCGTGGACGAAGACGAGGCGGACGTGGTGAATTGCCGTCTGAGATTCTTCGTTCAATTTCATTTATAGATGTCTATATTAGATTTCTCTAGATTGGTTGGTCTTGAAGCTTGATGGCATATCACTGCAACCGAGCTGCCACGATACGTCGACCAGTACCAGCCAGGACGATCACATATAATCAGTCTAGTCGGGAAAAAGAAAAAAGAGGTATCTGTAATTAATGCGCCTAGTCACACATGTAAAACAATCACTTTTTCTGTTCTTTGGGTACATCTTTCAAAGAAACAGGTGTTTTTTGCAAATCCCAACACAGACATTATCCCACCAACGTTCCTCTCTTTGGACGTTTATTCTACAGAGTCAGTAATGCAGCCGTGGCTGGCATCCTTGACGGTTCTACAAGCGGTTAGTATGTCATCATAGGAAATCAAGGCTAGGGAAATAGGTGAGGTGAGACATACCTAGCGTATTTACCCAGGGTACCTCTCATCGTAAGACCAGTCTGAGGCAGCTTGCCGGCATCCCGGAGAGCCTCCCACTCCTGTCTACGGCGAGCAAGCTCGGTCTCGTCAACGTCGAGGTCGAGCAGACGCTTCTCAGCGTCGATGGTGATAGTGTCGCCATCCTTGACGAGACCGATGGGACCACCCACCGCGGCCTCAGGCACGATGTGACCGATCAGGAAGCCGTGAGAGCCACCGGAGAAGCGGCCGTCGGTGATGAGAGCGCAGGAGGAGCCGAGGCCGGCGCCCATGAGGGCGGAGGAGGGCTTGAGCATCTCGGGCATGCCGGGACCGCCCTTGGGGCCGGTGTAGCGGATGACGACGACGGTCTTCTCCTCCTTTTTGATCTCGTTGCGCTCGAGCGCGGCGATGAAGTCGTCCTCGTGGTCGAAGACGCGGGCCTTGCCGACGAACCGGGTGCCTTCCTTGCCGGTGATCTTGCCGACGGAGCCGCCGGGGGCCAGGGAGCCGCGCAGGATCTGGATGTGACCGGTCTTCTTGATCGGGTTGGACAGGGGCCGGATGATCTTCTGGTCGGCGGGGAAGTCGGGGACCTTCTCGAGGTTCTTGGCAAGGGTCTCACCCGTGACGGTCATGCCGGAGCCGTCGATGACACCTTCCTTGAGCAGGAACTTCAGCAGGGAGGGGGTGCCGCCGATGTTGTGCAAGTCAGCCATGACGTACTTGCCCGATGGCTTCAGGTCGGCGAGGAACGGGGTGCGGTCCGAGACCTTCTGGAAGTCCTCGATGTCGAGCTTGATGCCAACCGAGTCGGCGATGGCGATCAGGTGGAGGACGGCGTTGGTCGAGCCACCGGTGATGTTGACGACGATCATGGCGTTCTCGAAGGCCTGGCGGGTCAGAATGTCCGAGGGCCGAATGTCCTCCTTGAGCAGCCGCTTGATGGCCTCACCGGCAGCCAAGCACTCGAGGTCCTTGGCCTTGGACTCGGCCGGGTTGGACGAGGAGCCGGGCAGCGTCATACCCATGACCTCGATGGCGGTCGCCATGGTGTTAGCCGTGTACATACCGCCACAGGCACCGCCACCGGGGCAGGCGTTGCGGATGATGTCGAAGCGCTGGTTCTCGGTGATCTCGCCGGTCAGGAACTGCCCGTACGCCTGGAAGGCCGAGACGATATCGATATCGGCGTTGTTCTGAGTCTTGGCGCAGCCGGGCTTGATGGTACCGCCGTACACCATCAGACTGGGGCGGTTGACACGGCCCATGGCCATCAACACACCGGGCATGTTCTTGTCGCAACCGGGGATACTGATGTTGGCGTCGTACCACTGGCCACCCATGACGGTTTCGATGGAGTCGGCGATCAGGTCACGGCTCTGCAGAGAGAACCGCATTCCCTTGGTACCCATACTGATGGCGTCGCTGACACCAACCGTGTTGAACTGGAAGCCGACCAGACCGGCCTTTTGCACACCTTCACGCACCCGATTGCTGAGATCGAGAAGGTGCATGTTGCAGGGGTTGCCGTTGTACCAGACAGACGAAATACCGACCTGCGCCTTGTTCATATCCTCCTCTGTCAGGCCCGTAGCGTACAGCATAGCCTGGGAAGCACCCTGCGAGATGGGTTGTGTGACATTGCGGGAGACCTTATTCAAAGCGGTTTCTTCGCTATCTTTGTGTCTGGGGAGAGTAGTCGAGAGGGAACGACTGGATCGAGATCGATTCGTTAGCAGCGATCCTTCTTAGCACGAAGATCTATTCAGAACAGCCATTGCCTACCGAGAGAAGCTCCGGAGAGCCGAGGGCAGACGCCCTCTGGTCTGAGAGAGAAGCATGGCAGTCAACGATGGAAATCAAGTTGACGACGGCCAATGACCAGCAAGAAAGATGAATAATACTGACAGGCTCCCCGGATCCAGGAGGTAGCTGTAAGATTTCAGACTTGGGGGAGGTTATAATTTTGAGAAACGATGGCTCATTATTGCTGCTGCGGGAGAGCTGGAGAAAGGTGATTCCGCCGGCCCCGGAGTCCTGCTTCTTCTCCCCGACGCCGCCCTCCGATGCCGGCAGTAGCCAATCCACAGCCGAGGATTGTCAGCATCACGAAAGAGCTACTGTGTACGCACTGTATATCGTTAATTGGATAATTCAAGATATCATGACTCATAACTCATTTTCATTCGGAAGACATGACACCCCCGATCAATGTCTGAGCTATCGTGGCCTTCAATGCAAACTCATACCAAGTACATCATACTTAAGGAACATAGGACCTGGGCCATGAGGCGAAGTAGAACAAGACGAAAACAAGGAGAAGAAAAGAAACCATATCTAGGGGTATAAAATCTCTGGTCTAGCCAAAGTAATCCAAGAATGTAAAGGTGAATGCAAAAGGAAAATCGTGAGCATGAAGACCGGTCGTCTCTCGGAACCCATCACCAAATGACCATGTATCGCTGAGAATAGCAGAAATAGAATGCAGAAACAAAAGAAACCCTGAGGAACAAAAGCGTAACAACGCGCAAGAGACCAGCTCTATGGCACTTCCCTGTCCCCTCGCTTGAGCCCACCTGGAACATCAATTGCATCTTTGACCCAGTCCAGGGCCGCAATCTCGTCGAGGCCCTTTCGCCTGGTGTTGCGCTTCAGTAGGCCCTCGACGCACTCACGAGCACCTTCCAGGTCCTTTCCCTTGACAGGATCCCACTCGCCATCACTGTCGGCATATCTATACCACGCCCATTCGCATCGAGCGATGCGGTGCGGTGTCCGGGCTCGAAGTTTCTCGGGGTCGCCTCGGGCACCAGGCAAGGCATCAAACGGCAACCGATTCTCCATCATGGCATAGAGGAGCACTCCCAGGGCCCATGCATCAGTCGACCGTCCGTCGTATGGTTGTCCCATCAGAATCTCTGGCGCCGCGTAATCTTCACTTCCACAACGGGTCTGAAGCAACGGACTTTCAGGAGGCTCGGGGATACGTCTGGAAAGCCCGAGATCGCTCAACGTGACAACAGCGCGGTCATATGTGCGCCAGTCAGTAATCTTCTCCATCGCCGTGGGAGGAAGCGTGACAAGCACGTCTGTGGAGTAATCAGTCAGCCGTTTCTATCATAACAAAAGGAGCTTGATCAACTTACTCTCGAGTTTGATGTCTCGGTGCACAATGTAATTGCCATGCAGATACCGCACTGCGTCCACAAGTTCTGCGAAGATCCGGCGGATGAGTGCTGCGCTCATAGGCTTGACACCCGATGCAGCAACATCGAAAAGGTCGCCACCAGGACAGTAATCTAAAACCAGGAGCGCACGCTTCTCGTCGCTTCCAAACGCCTTGAGTTGCACAAGAGACGGATGGTTGACGGACTTGAGGATCTCCACTTCCCGCTTGAGGGAAACTTCCAATCGCTCTTCATCTGCACCACCAGCCGGTCCGAACTCAATAATCTTGACAGCAACCAACTTCTGGGCTGCAGGCGCTAGGCCGTCTACAACAGGGCCATCGTGGACTTCGCTGCTTTCTCGGTTCTCCATGCGCACTGCCAGGGAGACTTGACTGAAAGTGCCCTGGCCCAATTGACGCAGCTTGCGATACTTTCGCGGTTGATCAGTTCGAATGGAGCGCACTGAATAAATCTCCTCCGAGGCATCAGGCAACGGAGATTGAAGAATGACGGATTCAACATCGCCCGCTTCATTGCCCCTGCTTCGGGGCGGAGTAGGGGGCCGGACGGTGGGTAAAGCAATGCCCCGCTGGATGGCTAGATATTCTTCGCGGTGGAGGTTGGTTGTTTTCGAATCGGTACTCACCGACGAAGTCATACCCTGGGGTAAACCGGCTCCCGACACCGCGATCGGACGCGGCTTGATGGGCACGCTTCGACCGGGGGGCACATACTCGCTGAGACTTCGATTGCGCGCATGCTTGTGAGCCGTCTCTTGGGGTCCTTTGTCGGGCGCCTCTGGAGAAATTTCAGCAGTGGCTTTTCCCAAGGCCGGATATTGTTTGCGCGATCGAGACTCGGCGGGCCCCAGCATCTGCGAAGAGTCACTGAGACGCAAGCTGAGGCTGGACCCATTCCGTGACATGGCTGAAGAGGTACGCGATAAGGACTGTGAGCCGCGCCGATGTCTCCAAGAAGTCATACCACCAATCGGCGATGGCAAAGGCGTGATGTCGCCCATCGCCACTAATTGGGGAGATGATATTGACGCGGGTGAAAGCCCCTCATTAGGGGCCGAGGTAGCAAGCATCGCGCGAAGACTTGGGGTGCGCCGGGGAATACTTCCAGGCGAGAGGCTTTGGTTCAAGAAGGGGTCATTCTCCTTGACGGCACCCATTGATACTGGTCCTGCGATATCCGTGCGAATATGAAGTGATGGTAGGCCGTGGTGGTGGTGCTGAGTTACATTCGCTGGATCATGGTCTTTATATACCAGCGTCGAGTAATTCCTCCCGTCGCCATGGCTCAAGGACGGCGTAGTATTCGTCGCATTGTCAGTTGAAAGCGTCGTCGCATCAGCTTCGTGTAACCGGGGGAACTGGCTCAAAGGTAAAGACTGTGACCTGCCGGTCCGCTTGCTCGAATCCGAGTCACTCATCGAAAGAGTAAGAAAATCCCACCCTTTGTCTGGTTTCTCAAAGAGAGTTTTCTTTGTTACTGATTCTCACCGTCGGGTGTTCTTTATCGCGTCGTTGAGCGTCCGAACCAGACAGGAAAGATTCGTGTTTAGTTGTTGCGGGTGAGACCGGGCGCTTGGTTAGAGAATGTGACAGCCCCGGGGAACTCTCGGATCAAGCTTTAAGCAAGTCAAGTCGTGCTTGGCGGGAGCAGATAAAGAAGACCTAAGACCCGGGGGTGTTTCAGGCAAAAGATAAGGGACCCAAGGAAACCTTTATGCCTTTAGTCCGACCATGCAAGCTTCGAAACTCGGAAGGAAGAAGGAGAGAAATGACGATGATAAAGGTCATCCAGAAGCCAGGCAGATTGATGGCACTAGGACACTAACGCGTCCATCTAATAACCTAATGATCTAATAATAATCTAACAGGAACATACTGGTCGTTAGCAGGAGCAGCTACTGCAAATGGTTGTTGATTGATGACGCCGCAGAAAAATCCACGCGGGGTCAGCTGATGGCCCATGCTGGATCTAGACTAGTCCTGTTGGACCAGAAAGGCAGCTCGGTACCCCGCATTCAGTAAGGCTTGACTGGAAGAGGTTAGTCATTATAAGGTACAGAAGGCGTGGTCTTAATTAGGCAGTCAAGGTATCTGGAACTACTCTTCGAAGGGTCAAAAAATGGAAACAGAACGTGAATTAAATATCTGACTCCAGAGCTGTCTACGAACCCTCTTTATTCCCAATGCTGAGAATATTGATTTATATATCAATGTTCTTAGCGGCAGAGATTGCGCGGACATCTTTGTCGAGTAAGCAGGCGCTAACAGAGGACTGTGCCTTGCATATTAAGAATGAGGGGAGTCCTAGGGCTTACAGTCTGTGCAGATTTATTCTTTCAATTGCTTTCCTTGCCTTGAGAAGAGTCCACAACAAAGGGTTCCCGTACTCTTTCCCTAAGTGGTCTGCTGCTAGAGGTAGTACGTTCCCAAAAAGGAAGGCACATGGTTGCCTAAAAGATCGCATGCATCTATCTAGCATGAGACAGTGGGGGATACCTACTCTGTCATGGTTGATAACCGACAACTAGCATGTCCGAGTATCCATCTCTGCCAAAGTATGTCATTGTGCCTCCTGATGATTTGTCTCCCAGAGGACAAGGGGACTTTGTCTTCTTTGTTCTGTAGAACTAGCTGCAACTCTATCCACATCGATCTGGCAAAATATGCATATCATCTGCTAAGCTAATGCACCACAGCATTCTTAGATTTTCGTAAAGTCGATCGCCAAGACTACCCTACTGTTTTGCCAAATCAGCAGTGCTAATGGACTGTTATTACCATCTGATGATTTTCAGGGCTTACAGAAAGGACTGCCATATTCTCCAGGTGTCGAGGCTTGAGCTGCTTGGTTCCTTGCTGCCTGCACGTCCAATCAATCGTCAGTCTTCTTCATTGTCCTTACATCCAATATACTCTCCTGCTGGTCCCGACCACCTATCTCCGAGGATGTCTGATACGGTGTAGAAGAAGAATTGGAAGGAAATTGCAAACGATGAATAATGGCCATGATATTTCTTAGCAGTCACCATCGCAAAGTCATATTTCCGAAAGTGAACAGCTGGTACAGGTAGAGAGTTTCATGAAGGTTGGGAAGTGTACTCTTCCTTATATTTGCTGTCCCTAGGTGCCCTTAGCATATTTTTCTTTACTGAGACTTGAAGCAAAGGTTTTCATGTAGAACAATATGCCTGAGGGAATAATATGGGAGCATGGTCGTTTTAACTATGTCAATCGCTCCGTTGACCGCTCCATCACACTTGAAGCATGCAGCACAGCCTTCAGACGGTGCTCTTGAAGATATCAAATTGGTGGGACTTAATCCAAGTAGATAACAAATAACAATGTATTTGATCCACGATCCAGAGTGAGTCTGAACAGTCTTAACCAGGTCCTCCACGGACCTGTAGTTCATACTTGATACCTAGGTACCACAACATGTCGGCTAGCCGAGGCCTCCCGTATCCGAAAGCCCGTCCAAATCTATCTGTAGAATGACAGCATTTAGACAACTTGAATAGACGGGACCTTCGCAGAGGATATGCCTTGCAATGAATATCGAATTGCATAACATTTTGTGAAGAAGTACCTCAAGAAATGCCTCTTCGGAAGTCGAGGTCGCTGAAGTAGGTGCGTTCTTCGGCAAGCCGACATAAGCCTAACCCGGGCAGTATGCGAACTTTCACAGCGGCTGAAGTGCAAAGCCCTCCAAGGAACAACACCTGCATAGCAGTCCACAATACCCCCTATTTTCTAAACATGTTCACGGTGCAGTCCCTTGAATAGTCTAGAGAGTTGTGACGTGAACAGAATGTCAGAGAGAATTCCGGCAATAGAAGAAACACCAGGGACTGTTAGAAGTATAACTATCCGGTCATTCGGTTGTAAAGCGATCAGCACCAAGTTGCACGTCACACGCCTCGAAAGTGCCTGCCGAGCGTCCAGGTATAGTTGTATGTCGAGTTCAGGTGTGCTTAGGGATAGTTACGACATGAATCACCTTCGTTTCGAGTCTTTTCATTTGAGCTCCTAAATCATCCAATAAGCAGATCAATGCTCTGACGGAGCCCTGTGCAAAGGCTGGAGGTGACTATATGTACAGAAACCGTAAAATATGAAAAAAGAAAAACCCATTATCATGCCGGTCCCAACTCACGGATAATGCAAAAAGATGGATACTCTGAGCGCCGGAGTGAAGAGATTTGTGAGGGACGAGAAAGCCGTTCTAATACAGTTGGGAAAAGAAAATAAGGCGAGAATAAAGGAGTATAGCATGAACAGCAACCGCCCGTTTCGCTGAAATAAAGCATGGAGTTTGTGGGTTCTGCGATCTTGTGATGATTCATTTTCGAGTCGACATGGCTCAAGCGCACAAATTGCAATCGAGCAAAGGTTGGGTTGGTGTTTACAGAAAAGCGCGTCGGATGACCTATGTGATAGTTAGCGAACAATGCTAATAGAAGCAAGAAACGGGAATGCACGTACAGCCCAGGTACCAGCGATACTAGCCACAATACCACCAGAGATCATCATGGGCTTGAGACCCCTAGTACTCTTGAAGAGCATTCCACTCAAGGCACCTGCAACAATGCTGTTGGCTGAGTCGTGCTTTCCCCGTGCGTAACCCAGTCCCGAGTTGAACCCGTTATATACCATGGCCACCACACCGGCGGAGTTTCCGAGGAACGGTCCTCTCCTGGTAATCGAGTTGAGAACACCGTTCAGCCGAATCTTGGGAGGCGCTGTAGCTGGTGTGCGTCTAAGACCTTCAGCAAGACCCCAAGCACCTCCTATCGTCAGCGCAGTAAGGTAGGTAGTTCCAGTTCCGTAACACAAGTCGTCCGACCATCCACGGGATGGCAATACCGATCGCGACCCCGGAATTTCGTCAAGGGCGGAGTCTTCGAGGGTCAGGTAGTCAAGAGTATCTTGGTTCAAGCCAGCAAGAGGATGAAGCTGAGTAGGATCAGGTATGAGAGCTTCGGAGAGGAAGGATGTGGCATCTTGCGCGGTCGAAGGGTCGAAAGCCTCGGATCCTTGGGCCTGCTTGCGGCCGCTGATTGAGTCCCAAATCGCCATTTTGATGTAGGAAAATAATTAAATTAAAACACGGATAAGAATGTAAATAGGAAGTAGAGCGAAAGAGGTAAAGAGCACTACCCCGACAGCGCGACTGGCCTTGATGGCAGGGTTGATGATGATAGACGAATTAATGGAAGACCGGAGAACAAAAACTTCAGCAGTCACTGATGTCTGTCTCTTCACGTCGTTTCCGCCGGACCGGCATCGGGAAAAATCCTTGGCCGGCGCTATGCCCTTTTTGGAGACCCGCCTCGAAAATCCACAAGAGGCAAATGAGTATGGCAAACGTGGGGAACGGAAATTTTGAGGGTGCGAGTAGTCAATTGATCATTGTCGGAGATTTTGATGAGCCGCGGCATGCAAATGCAGTAGAGGTCATGCAGGCTTCAGCTGTCTCCAGCGTCTCGGTTGACGGAAGACGCGTAGACATGGAGGAGATATCGCAGACTATACAACTTCTATCGGAGGATACTTTGAGCGAAATTTCCAAAGGACCATTGGTCAGATTTACGCAGGAATGTGATAGCGTCGAGTAAGATAATGCTTTTAGGCTCTCTTCTGGACACTCTCTAGTCAAATTTTCTGACATTGCCATAGGAAGGTGAGCCGGGTATGGCAGAGCTTGTTGGAGACATTCTCCACAGCATCCATTCCCAGTTCTCATATGACAGCATCATGTAATGCTGTACGTGCGTTTCTTGATGCCGCTGCTGTGTCCAAGTGCAAAGGCACTAGGCAGCTTGTTCAGTCACCAGACACGTGGCTCTCTGCATTCGAGATGTTTATAACTCGATTTGAAGATGCGAAACCCAAGTCGATGAAGCAGGTTCTAACCTCCTTGGTCAAATTATTGGCCAAAAGTCGGCAAGAACCTAGCTCTCATTTAATACAAGCTGGCCTGGTAGATGCTATCCTCCCTAGTATCATTCTCGGTGAACCGCGTGCTCGACTCAAGGCTTTCCTTGTCTCGCTTGAGATTATCACTCGCAAGAATGCTATCTTGCCCAACGAGTTGATATCCATGCTCCAAGTGTGGCTGTCGAAAAACAGCGAGAAATGGGTGTCCCTCCTGCAAGAGGACTGCAAAGCCTTATCCATGGACGTCTTTCTGCTCTCCAATGAAGTTTCGTGCAACACTAAGAGAATAGAATCCAGAGGGCTTGCTGTGCAGATCCTGCTCCTGGGGCTTCTGAATCAGGCGAAAAACCCAGAGCTTGCCTCAAGTGCCGGTGACACTATAGCTGCAATTTTTCAAAGACTCAAAAGTGATCCTGGTCTTGCACAGGAGGAGCGCGCTCTCCTTTCAGTCTGGATTCCTCCGGTCAGGTATATGGTTCTACAGAACCTGGACAATCTGGAGCCTCTATCGAATTATGTTCTTCAACCCCTCTTCCTCAATGACCCCACTGGATTTCATTCCTTCTTGGACAGTCTACCTCTCAAAAATGTCTTTGCTGGTGATATGGCTGACGCTGCATTGCCGGAACTCACTGTCCTATTTGCCTCTTTACAAGTGGCCAAGAAGACCGGCCTGGTTGACGAAGACTGTGAGTAACCGAATATTGTCTAGATTTAATATGGCCATTGCGTACTAACTGTCCCTTAGATGGCTCTGCTAAACAGGGAAAGGGCATGAAACTCTCCCTACCGAGTGAGGTCATTGGACAATTTTTATTCCATCGGGAATTCAGCATCAGAATAGCAGCACTCTCACTCCTAATATCAGCACCTGCCACCACAAAGCCTCTTTCATCTGCCGCTATCCGTGCAATTCTCAGGGGTTTGCCCGCTATGCACGCTGAGTCTGACTCTTATTCTCGAGGGGAGATCATCAGCTTGCTCCGTAAATTGATCGTACGCTTGAAGGGTGGTATATTGGATAACCAGGATGGTTCGGGTCAGGAACAGCAGTCTACAGACAGAAAGCAGCAGGCAAAGTCTGGCCGGAGCGATTCGGAGACTCGAGCATGTCTCACAGCCTACATTGATTTCCTCAAAGCAGACATGCGGCCCACCGCCTCTTATCCTCGCCATATCATGGCTCTCAAGACAATAAATCTTTTCCTCCAGTCTGGTCTTGATTCCCGCGTCAACTTGACCAAGCGTGCCAATATGGAAGAGGATAAAGTTCGCTGGAAGTTCAACATCGAGGTATTTGACCTGAGTCTTATCCGATTGCTCGTGGATCTTCTGCTGGACCCCTTTGAGGAGGTGCGAGCCACGTCTTTGACTATCCTGAACCTGGTTCCAGGAGACATGCTTTTGGGCGGCCTTCTACAATCTGCAGACCGATCATCGGCCATGCCATTGCGACTGATCGACGCCCTGGCAAAAGCCGAGCAATTGGCCAGCAATACCAGCAGAGCTGATCATGCTGATACTGTCGCCCGACTATACCATATCGTCTTCAGCGCCGCAGCTGAGACTCATTCGGGTGGCGATTCACAGTGGTGGGAAACCAAGAGGGGAGTGGTTGATCTGCTTCTGAGAAAGCTCGAGGGCAAAGTTTCCAATCCCGGTGGTCTTTTTACCACCTCGATGCGGGACGCTCCTCTTCACGGATATGTGTCTGCTCTAAGGTGCGTGAATTTCCTCTTGCAGGTATAGTTGGATGACCAACTTTTCAGATACATTGTTTCGACGTCAAATTTCCATCAATTGATTTCAGATCATGTATCAGCAACCGGTGATGACTGGAGACTTCTTCACACAAGGATAGTGTCTATTTGTGACCGAATTTGGGAGGCAGTCAAGCCTATTTTGTGCATTGACTCGCCAGAAGGTCACAGCGACGAGCCGATAGAGGAATTCAACATCGGGCCAAAGGATATCCTGTCTTATTCCTGGCGTGCTCTTCGCGAGGCAAGGTATTTTTGCTTCTCTGGCAACGTCATTCGGCCGCTAACGTGATAAAGCCTTCTGCTTCATGCGACTCTTGCCAATGCAACATATGCGCCTCAAGGGGAGTCCGGGTTCACTGCCGATGACTATGAGAAAATAGGGATGTCCAGCTTCACTCAGCTTGCTGAACTTCGCCACAGAGGAGCATTCTCGACCGTATCTCAAACTTTCGCTACTTGTTGTCAACGATGCGGCCAGTCGAACGATCCTGCTATCTCTGCTCTGCCTCAGCGATGGTATCAGGTAAGAGAACAGGTATAGTGGGGAAATTCAGGATTCAGAGACTAACGAGTTTTATATAGGAAGCGAGGAAGATCATATTTGAGGCAGCTTCTCAGCTTACAAGGCGCTCGGCAGGTCTACCAGCCTTGGCCACAGGGATCCTTCTTTCGAAGCCAGGAGGGCCGCTCTTCCGACAGGTCATGGATGAGCTCCATGAAATATCTCACCTTCCTGCTGAGCAAGATCGTATCAAACAAAAAGTCGAATTACCACAGGTTCATGCCATGAATTGCCTAAAAGACATATTTACGAATACCAAACTCGGTCCTTTCACAGAATCTTATATCATGCCTGCCCTTACTCTATCGGCTGAACGGCTAGGATCGCCTATGTAAGTACAAGGTTCCCTCGAACGTTTGTTCGAAAGCTAACCGGACTAGATGGGCTCTTCGCAACTCTGGACTGATGCTTTTCCGTGCTCTCTTGACACGTATGTGTCGCCTACTGACAGGAGCCAATTTTGGCTTTGGCGGTAGCTCCGGATCAGAGCCCGGTGCCAGAATTTCGTTCCACAAGTATCCTGGTCTTCTTCAGTTACTGTCAAATCTTCTTGCTCCAACAGACAAGAAACAGGCGAGTCAATTTGATGATCACGACATTGTCACTGAACGGGTGTTCCCAGCGCTGGAGTTGATCGCTGAAAAGGTTCCATCTGTTTCTGACGATGACGATATTTTGCTTCGCAATCTCGTCCGCGAGCAGTTCAAGAGCCCCGTATGGGGAATCAGAGAGCACTCAGCCCGAGTATACGCTTCTCTATTGAAGCGCGCCGACATCTTGACGGAGATTCGGGCTCTGTTGGAAGTCGACCGAGGCCTGGAGTCTCAGGACTTTCTTCATGGCAAAGCGCTCTGTGCCAAGTACGCTCTGCGCAGATTTGCATCCATCTCTCTTCCATTCTGGAATAGTATGCTCCCCGCCTTGTTGCATTCGTATATCATGTGCTAACAGGGCATAGATCACTTGAGCGAGGTAGCATCCGTCATACAGGATATACTTGCAGCATTGTTTCCCTCTGCCCACTCGCCATTTGTCGCCACTACATTGATAGAAATTCTCAATGACACTGTCGAAAAAAGCATTGAATCAGGAGTTGAAGGTGAGTTGAACCAAGGTTGATTGCAAGGATTGTCACTAAGACCCACCAGATTCAGCTATTCATATCGTCAATCAAGCGTCCGATGCTTTCGCCTTTGAAGACGTATTAAACTTTCTGTTCGATTCATCCCATCCTCACTGGAGAACTCTAAATACAACTCGTGCCGCGTCTCTACTTCGGAGAGTACTCGCTTGGACCTCAGTCCTGCGGATGTTAATATCTGGTAATGTGGAGAATTTGGAATCATTTTTCCAACATGTATCCTGCTTCGATTCAAATGCCGGTCGGTGGATAATTGAGCAGATGCAAGCCGTTCTGGGAGAGAGAGGACGCTATAGGGAACCTGTGCTCACATTATACTCTTCAGTCATTCGGGGAAACTACACAGCAGAAGTCAAAATGGCGGTGGTCTCTTCGCTTGAGACTGTTTTGCGTATTGTTCTTGAGTCCCGGGAAAGTGATTTGAAGGCAATCGGACTCCCATGGGATGTTCTGCACGAGCAAATAGACTCGAAACCTCGCGATGAAACCCTCAATCGAGACATGTCGAACGTTGAGCTGCGTCTACAAGGATGTCTCTTGACTATTAGAGCATCCCTGAACCATTGGAAAGGAATGGAGAGAGATATTCGCCGGTGGGTGACTAGACTCCGTTTCGCGATGCAGGAGGAGACGGTAAGCTATCAGTCATTCCGTTTGGAACGCCTGGGGCTGACAGGATATAGGAATTCACAACACGTCATGCTGCGGTGACTTCTCTGACAACTTTCGGACGCATCTTGCGGCCTGTTGGCAGCCCTCCTCAGGTCGACGCTGTCTTCCTGGAAATTTACCTCATTCTTTATGACATGTTAAATGATGACGACGAGGAGTTGCGTGAACTTGCAGCCTCAACAGCATCCTGGATCCTGTCCTATTCCACCGTTTCTCCTTCGAAAGCCGTGACTCTGGCTCCTCGGTATGCCAGCGACCTCCTTTCGAGATTTATCGTCGATAGTTATGCCCAATCTTCCTTCCAGTGTACGAGAATCATTCAGTACATTACCGGCCAAGCTCCGAAAGTCAGCGGTTCTGTCGACAAACTTGGATTAAAGGCGGTGGCAGACCAGCTCCGCGAGCACAGAAAAGAAAGTACAATTCTCTTCGAAGAAGAGAAACAGAACCTGTTCATCGACGAAGTGCGTGAAGTTGATGTCTGGGCTCCAATGCTCCTCCAAATGGCAGAATCATCCTTCGACCCTGACCTTTTGCGCGAAATTACTAGATGGGTGTTTGAAGGGCTATCGTATATCTGCGAATTCGCTGTCAAGGAATCGGGCCATGATGGCCTTTTGGGCTGGGCTTCAAAACCCGAAACATTCACTCTTGGTGTGCGTGTCATTAGTATTGCGGGCGTTCTGGTATCTCGGCATTTTGCTGCTTCCGGATACTTGAGTGAGGAACAAGCCCAGCTCAAGAAGTTACTTGAATCTCTCTCTGAATCTGGGCGAGTGATATCTCTTCATGACGACTGGCTCGCGAGAGCGCAGCAAGCATTGCAATGCGCTTGAGTTGATATTTTCCGGTATAGACAAAAGTCAGGATAGAAATGAGATAATGAATATATGTTTAGACAACTCAGTCTGGTCAGTCCCATAGTGAGGCGTGGTCAAGTGTCCGGTCACCGTTGAATGGTGAATTGATCAGTTCTCTCAGTTGCGCCGAGTGAGGCTTCTCACTTGCAAGTTCGAGTCAGTTAAACACAGACTATGAGAGCCTCAGAAGGACTATGCGTTCAAGTACTCCAGTGTGAGATGCCTGTGTAGCGAAGTGTGTTTGGGATCACTTCCCCTCAGTTTGACGACAGTCAGTCCCCAGAGGCCAGCCTGTGAGTAATCTGTGATTTCTCGCCTTCTCGACAACACTAACAGCACCAAAACTCTACAGCTTGCCCAAGTCGATAATGATTTCAAGCCTCACCATCGCCGTTGTCCTCCTCGCAGTGCTCGGATTAGTCGCAATCGGCGTGGCCATCACCTTCAAATGGCGAACAGAAGTCAGACGGAGCCTACGCCTACAACGAGAAGAAATACGACAGAGAGATGCCCACGCCATCGCAGCGCAACTCTTATCAGCAAGGGAAGAACGAGGAAGAAGGGCAAGGTCAAGATCAGCGGCTCCAAGACCGTTAATACCAACTAGAACGAGGCGAAGCTCGCGACGGGTCTCACCCATCGGCCGACCTGTACAGAGAAACGAGGTCAGGAGGTCTACGACAAGAACAGAGAATACTGTGCATCAGCAGCAACAACAGCAAAGGCCATCAACACCCCCACCTCCTCCTGCAGGTGCTCCTCCCTCATCTCCTGCTCAACCGGCAGCGCCGCAGTCATCTCCTCCGAAACCCTCTCCTCCAGTGGCAGCAGCGCCAGGTGATGAATGGCAGAACAACGATGCACAGCCAAATACGCAGGAATCCCAGGGAGGGGCAGAAGGCCAATATGACCCATGGGCAGCGAGTGACGCAGCACAAGGGCAGAACTATCAGGGACAAACCGAGGGCGGATGGAAAGCCAGTGACGCTTTCGCTCCGGCACAGGACACTCAGGGAGAACGGTCCGGGAACGGGAAAGCTGGCGACGGTACAACTACGAAGGCGACTGAGGAAGCAAAGCCAGCCGAACCAGAGGCTACCTGGTAGATAGTAAGGTATTCGTTGTTTACACTTGTTAATTCATAGGTCAATTAGAGGAGGTAAATACAGGATAAATGACGATGGTTGGTGGTTAGGTCGGTTTGTTCCCGAGGCGGTGACGTTGTTGTAAAAAGAACTCCCCCCGCGGATCTCCAGGCGGTGACTTTCCCATTGCATCTTACTCCTCTCCACATAGAACATCTAGCTCTCACTCTGGATCCATCCATCAGCTTTGATTTCTCTTCTATACCGATTTATCTGATGCCACTGTCTTCTCTACACTGATTCTGCCCGCTGTATGTTCTAAATTTTTTTTTGCAAGTGCGTTAAGCTCGGCTGTTCCTGCAATTCCCAGCCCCCAACATGTGGAACGACGAGGATAACAACCCGTACGGCGCATTCGATAGCGAGGCACGTCTTTCGGAATCGCTACACTCTGCAGCATTGTCACCTCGTAATACTTCCCTTTCGCATAGTCTAATTTCGCAACTGACGCTTTCAGCTCTCTATGATCCCGAACACAGTCCGTCACCCTCCAGCCGATCGTCCAACCAGGATCCGCCCGAGTACATTTCCCGACCGCAGGATCTGAGCGACGAGGATGAATCTGAAGACTATGGCGCCCAGCAGACGAGTCACAGCTATCCCCGAAAGAGCCATTACGATAGCCGTATAGAACAGATTCTCTACGAGAACCCGGACATGCCGATCATCATCACGGACGCCGGGAAGAACCATGAGGGCGGCGGTAGTTTCATTGTATATACGATACGGACTGGAGTATGTGCTGGTTAAAGCGCACAGGGTAGAGATGCTCACAAAATCTAGGATCTGGAAGTCCGACGACGATACTCCGAGTTCGCTTCCTTGCGACAGACACTGGTGAACCTCCATCCCACGCTCGTCATCCCCCCGATTCCAGAGAAGCATACAATGGCCGATTATGCTGCCAAGCCTACCAAAGCCAAGGAAGACTCCGCCATCATCGATTTGCGCAAACGAATGCTTGCCGTCTTCTTGAATCGGTGTCGCCGGATGAAGGAAGTTCGGGAAGATGGAGTCTGGTGGAGATTCCTCGATCCGAACGTTAGCTGGGTATGTTGATAGTATCTCGAATCATGCAGCTCGCGCAAGCTCAAGCTGACTTCATTCTAGAGCGAGGTTCTTCATTCCCACCCTGCATCGTCCGTGCCAAAGAATAACCTGAAGGCCCCTCCCCTCGACCCCGCTAATCCTACGGCTGCTCACTCCTGGCTTCCGGTTCCCTCGAGCTCCGCAAAGCTTAAATCGGCACCGAGCGGTGCGACTTCTGGCACTACGGACGCCGCGGCCAGCGTACCTGGACCTGATGTACTGGGCCGTTTCCCGCCTGAATCGAAGAAACTGAGTGAACAGGATCTGGATCCGTACTTTATCAATTTCGAAGCCTCTACGCGGGAACTTGAGCTACTTCTTCAAGGTAATATCGAAAAGGTCAACCGCCGCACGCTGGCGCATCTGTCGTCCCTGTCTGCGGATCTCATGGAGTTGGGCGCGCGGTACAATGGTTTCTCTTTATCTGAACAGTCTCCGACCGTCGCTGCGGCTATCGAGCGCATCGGTCAAGCGGCTGATACGTCCTACATTGCGACTGAGGAGTTGTCGTCCTCGCTAAGCGCAAGTTTTGCAGAGCCCATGAGGGAGAGCGCCCAGTTCGCCAGCGTTGTCCGCAGCGTGTTACGGTACCGAGTTCTCAAACGTGTGCAAGAAGAGATGACACGAGATGAGCTGGCCAAGAAGAAGACTTTACTGGATTCTCTAGAGAGAAGCGAGCTCGAAGCGAAACGTATCGAGCAGTATCTCAATCGTGCCTCACCTCAATCTGCGCCGAACCGACCTCAACGTTCCTTGTCTGCCTCATCAGCAGCCAGTGGCGCTGGCAGCCGTGAGGGGGATGGGCGCTCTGCGGGTTCGGAAGACACAGCTTCTGCGGACTCCGATTTCCCACCTACCCATGGAGAGGCGATCAGCTCGCAGCCGCAGTCATACCCCACTTCTCCGCCTCGGAGGCCTGAGTTGGGGCCATCCGCTCCTCCCGCTCACCGCAAAACGTCAAGCGGCACGTTTGTAGCGAACAAAATATTTGGTCGCATTAGTCATGCGATACATGGCTTTGCCGATGTGGACCCCGAACGCACGCGACGAGATCAGATTGGAAAGACTAAGGAGAGCTTGATACAGGTTAGTTGTCAATTGACTTCTTGGCATTGCCCAGCACTGATGCCCTTTCTCTACAGCTGGAACAAGCGCTCGAGGTCTCCGAAAAGGATGTCAAGGACGCGAGTGCCGGAGTATTACAAGACTTGAAGCGGTTTCAGAAGGATAAGGAGGCCGATTTACGGCGGTATATGGTAGGTTGTCCAGGGCGAGAGGATTCGCGTCGAAAGGTGACCATGCTGATTGTTGATAGGTCGCATATGCTCGCTGTCATCTGGACTGGGCGCGAAAGAACCTGGAAACTTGGACAGAGGCCAAGGATGAGGTTGACAAGATTGTCGCTCGATAGTCTGCACATAGAGAGGTACCGGTGATTGTTTCGTTGATTCAAGAAGCCGCGGGGTCGTGCCCCTGGGGCGTTGGTGGTCGTGTTCAACTACATTACCTTCCTATATTTGCAGCCTTAAATCAGCACAGTGTGATACCACTATAGTACACTTCTGAGACTATAGGACATTTTCATTTCCATCCAATAATACCGCTCAACCTTTGGTGTGTCTGCCTTTTTCCAGGGTATCCTCTGAGGCGTTGGAGGTGAAGAAACAGGATATGAGTCCAATAGGGTCGTAAGATGCAAGGAATATCCCGTCATTGAGCATTGTCAATGCTGTCATTTGTTTCACGGAAGAACAATGCAATGTACAAGTAGAGATGTTAGTGTCATCACTGCTATGCTCCCAGTGCTGTGGGGCGATAAAATGCGGCGGAATGCTTGACTGTTGCAGGAACCTATTAGCGACCATAGTTCCTAGCACGAGGATTTAACAAGGGAGCCTAGAAAAGTCCCAGTTGATTCATCATCACTGTGAGCGGGAATTATTTAGACGATTTATGCGATGGCTTGACTTATCCTCTTTCTGCAGCTGAGACCACTCTGGCTCATACATCCACTGTTACATTTTTTTCCTTTGCGCCCATTTTACTGCCGTTGGTCTGTCCTTGCGTAAACAACATTCAGGATCGACCCTTTCTAAGGATCAGGAACATCAAGGTATCGCTGCCACTACCAACGTAATGATCCTGGCTTGAGAGCTACCCCTTGCTGTTGCGTGGGTTTGCTGATTGGTGCTATTGTCACCACTCATCGCTTGCATCGCTTGCCGTCATCATTGGCGACGTCTTTTGCCCTCTGAACCACTCACTCAGTGCTCCACAATCGTCACTTGCATCGGCTCCAAAGAAGGAGTGAGATCTTTCATCACCAAACTAGGAGTCTTCCTGGCGATCCTGATCCGCAAGCCCTACATATCAAGGGCCAAACATCTGTCCGCCCTCCCTAGATGGTTATGTACCACATTGCCCCTGTAGCAATTTCATCAGATGCTCCGCAATGATGAAGTCCAGAGGCATACACTCCTGTCCGAGATGATTGCCAGGGCATCCGGTTTCTCAGCATGGCTTCTGCCGTCTTATACGCGGCCCGGAGGCCATCCTCCGTCATGGCTTGCACCAATTTGGCCATCAGCCGCTCGTCGTGGTGTCATCAAAATGGTCGTTCTGGTAGCTCTCTTCTGCTTTATTACATGGGCACTATGTACTCGCATACCGCTGCATCCCGTGCAGGGGACACAACAACTGCAACAGCCGGAACAGACACCACACCCTCACCCTCGGCCTGAAGACCCTTTCCCGCCCACGCACGCGACTGACTTTAAAATCCATGACCCGAGCATCATCCACGTCGATGGCACGTACTACTCGTACAGTGTGGGCAAGCATATTCTCATCCACCAGGCACCCAGTCTCGACGGGCCGTGGAAACGCACCGGCACCGTCCTCGACGCGGACAGCGTGATCCCCAAGGGCGACCGGAAAGCCCCCTGGGCGCCGCAGACCATCCGCCACGGCGACACGTACTACTGCTTCTACGCCGTCAGTAACTCCGGATGCCGGGACAGCGCCATTGGCGTCGCTACATCCAAGTCCCCCGGTCCTGGCGGCTGGACGGACCACGGGCTACTCGTACAGTCCGGGACAGGAAAGGGCTCAGATGAACACCCGTTTACTAGCTCCAATACCATCGATCCGAGTGTGCTCGTTGGAGAAGACGGTCAAGGATACCTGATGTTCGGGAGCTTCTGGTCGGGTATCTGGCAGGTACCGCTAGACGAAACCCTGCTTTCGGTGGCAGGCGATGCGAGATCCGAGGCACGACAGCTGGTGTACATGGAGAAGGCGCCGCTGCCGGCGAGCAAGCACCCCAACCCGCTGTGCCGGGAGCCGTCGGGTGCCCGTCCCATTGAGGGGAGTTTCCTCTCATACCGTGAGCCATGGTATTATCTCTGGTTCAGTTATGGGAAGTGCTGCAAGTTCGATACGAAGAATCTGCCACCTCCGGGAAGGGAGTAAGTGTCCTCTCTGCTGGATCGGCAAATGCTGTTCCTGACGTAAGCAACAGATATAGCATCCGAGTTGGTCGATCCAAGAGCCCCCGGGGGCCATTTGTCGATAAGCAAGGCAGAGACCTCGCTAACGGTGGCGGAGAGATCGTATATGCCTCCAATCACGACGTTTACGCACCAGGGGGACAGGGAGTGTTGGCAGAAAAGAGCGGCGATATACTATATTATCATTACTGTAGGTGCCCCGTCGTACAGAGATCGAGGTGATGCTGACCTTACAGTGAACAAATCACTAAGCTATGACTTTTGGGTAAGAACATTCCATATTCGGAAGGGTAATGACTAATTAGTCGCAGGAAGCTCGACTGGGATATAATCCGTTGAAATACGTGGACGGCTGGCCTGTCCCCCAGTAGATGCAATCATGCAATGATCAAATCAGGATAGACTAGAGGAGATATAGATACGGCCTAGGTCAGATACGGTTAATGCATCGTCTCCAATAGAGCAACGATTTCAAGATAATTCAACAGCAGAAAACCGCCATCCAGTCTAAGGTATATACACCACTCTACATCTATACACCCTCAACCCTGGTCGCCCAGTCTATCTCTACCGACACAAAGCGCAAACATCACCCAATTGAACGCCGGCATCTATCACCCACAACATACCCATCTAAGCATCATCAACACATCAACCCGCTCTTCTCTACCATCGTCTATTCCCAACCTAACAGAACTCACCCCTCACAACCTCTCCCCTTCACCTCCCTTCTCCGCACTTGACTCCCGACCCCTCACCTTCCCTCTATTCCCCTTCTTCGTCGTCCTCAACGGCGACAACAAAGGCGACGAAATAACCCTCACACCCACAGCCACAGCCACACCACCACCAGCGGTAGCACTCTCATCAACGGAACCCTGTCTTCCAGGAACAGCCAACGACGCCCCCTTCCCCCATTTCCCCTCTTCCCCTCGACAATCCCGCTGCGCATACTTCCCCTCACGCAGACGCAGCGGGCCCTCCTCCGCCTCAACCTCAAACTCAAGACTAGGACCGAGATCCAGGACGCTGATCTCGCTATCGCTGAGGAGAAGACTTCTCCGTCGAGAGGGGTATTGCTGGGTGTGGACGTCTAGTCCGTTGTTGTTCCTGTTCTCGGTGGAGCCTGTCACTGGGCCGTTTGTATTGTTTTTTGTGGTATGGAGGCGAATGGTCGGGTGAGGATGAGGATGAAGATAGGGCGTTGAGTCTTCATCGGGTGGTGCTGATGCTGCCGCTCTTGGTTCTTTGGACATTTTGCACGTACTCAGAAGTAGTAGATGAGGTACTGATTGATTATTGAGGGCGTTATATGAGGAGAAGATGCGAGGAAGAAGCGCAGGTGTGTGTTGGGGGCTTAACCAGTAGAAGGACGGCGAGGGTGCAGATGAACAAAAAACATACAACTATGGGTAATTCTTGATCGTCCATGCGGTTGTAGTGCTTATCGTTTCAGGAGGAAAGAAGGACATTTTGGTTTGTCTGGAGAGCGGATTATAATGGAAGGAACAGGTGAAGTATATATACAGTGGGAAGTATCAGATGATAAATCACATCTTTCATCAGAATCTCACTCCATGTGGATAATCAAAGAGGCTATGACGTTCTATGATTCTTTGAGTTGGAAATATATCGTAGATTAGAAATGTGACAAGTGATGATGATGGTGAGGCTCTGAGCAGGTGACAGCTTCATCGGTCTCTGCTCGGTCATCTGATAGTCACTCGAGACATTGTCACTTCCCACGTCTTACTTATGAACAAGTACTGTACCGCTGATTCCAGATGTTCTACCGTTTCCCAGAGTATGAAAATATGATAAAAAAAGGAAAATAAGGAAAATCCTTTATGATGCAAAGCGGGAGGAGAAGTCCTCTACCGTCTGAGACAAAAATAACAATGCTTTTGAACACGGTGCTCACCAGATGCACCTTCATGACTCTTCGTAGACACAATGTAAATGCATGGATGGCTTGTATGGCCCACCCCAGGAAGTATTAGATCTAACACAGTGCCCTCAACACCCCCTTCCAAACAATAATTATGTATAAACATCACGAATGGCCGACGGAGAAAAACGATGCAGATATCGCTCCTCACCAGACAAGACAAAGATACTGGTCGTCGACTTCATCGCGGTACTCATCAAGCAGCCGTATTTCTTTCGCGGTGATCGCCTCTGTAGTTGACCAAGCCGGCTTTTGCTCAGTCCGAGACGATCTGGTCATCATCATTCACCCGTAGCTCCACCACGGGTAAGTCTTCATCGTCATCACCGTCTAGTGGCGGAGGGATGTCCTGAATCGGAGCTTCCTCCATGGGCGTGCCTGGGAACACTCCCTGACCGATTGGGCTTCCGGTCAATGCGGCGAGGCGCAAGTCGGAGTCGCTCAGATCTCCCCCGCCCACCGCTTTGTTGCTGGCATCGTCGTCGAACAAATCCTCGTCATCAGATATCGATCCCGGAGGTACTGTGGTCATCTGTGAAAGGCCATGAGCATCTGTGACTCGGTCGAAGGACCACGTGGGTTGGCTTGTGTAGGGGAGCGGGTTGGCATAGGCTCCATCGCCGAACTCGTCTTCATCAAAGCTCATACCTTCCAGTCGGTTTGCTTTCGCAAGGCTCTGCTCGCCAGCGGCTGGGCTGTCCGAATAGTCAGGAGGTGATTCATCATCGTCGTCATCACTGTCCTCATTCCTCGCCCGGATTCCAGTTCGCAAACCACCATCTCCCGCTTGGTGAGCTGCTCCGACTCCGGCTAAGGCGCTCGACGACCCATTGCGGGAGGAGCCGCCGAGACGCCGCCCGTTCCCCGAAGGCGACTGCCCACGGGACCCAGCCGGGGAGTTATCCTCGCTGGCTGGTCGAGTTGATGACTCGGTGATTTCTTCCAAGATCTTTCCGCCCAGCGGGCGGTCTGAACGTCGACGGTAAAACAATAAATACGCGGCGGGAGTCACCACACTCTGGGGATCAAGTGGTCGTGAGACAGACGAATCTACCAGTTCCCGTCAATAAACACGGTTATCCTTGAAGGAACGCGGTCACAGAAAGCTCTTACCATTGTACTCGTTCCATTCGCCACTCATAAAGTTCTTCGCGTAAGCCGTATAGTGACCGCCTCCTAATCCACCGTAGTGGTTATCAACCGCGAAAAGATCATAGATTAGGCTCTTTCCCTCTTCCGGCGATTCGACGCGGCCGCTCATGTCTAGCCCTTCAACGGGGAAGTCGACCAGGACATCCAGCTTGTCCCTGAAACCCCTGCTAGCGCTGAATCTCTTCAGGTGCATGACAAGGATGTCGGGAGTCTTCCACAATTCGAACTTCTTGCTGGCTCTGCGATGCTCCTTGCATCGGGGGCAGTACCATGCATCATTCTCGGAAAGAATCTCCTCTTTGTTGAACTCGTCAAGACATTCGTAGAGAGTAACGCCCCTCTTCTTCCGGCTCCGGCGAAGATCACGGCGTTTGGCGAGTTCCGGATCAGGAATGCGCTCTACGTTGGTCCATGTAGGAGTTCCACGTAGCCCGTCAGTATCCTTTTTATCCCCACCAAATAGGGCATCGTGGGCTTGATCGTTCCAATCCAGCACGATACCTTCACCCGGGCGGATTAGAGGACGCTCATCGGTTTGGGTCTTTGTAGCCTTAGGGCGACTGATGTTGGAAAACATGTCAGAGTCGCTGTCAGAAGCACTGTCGGCGCTTCCATCCTGATCCGAGTCATCACTGGTCTTTCGGTCGGCCACTGTATCGGATGTTGTCTGCGAATGTACACTGTTGTCAGATTGCCTGCCTTCTGTGACAAATATATTTTCGCAGGTGTTTACCTTCTTCTGTTTGCTAGCCGACTGTGCCTTGACCCTGGACGCCATCAACGGATAGTCTTTGATATCGTCGACTGAAGACCAGCCGAGAGGCACAACCTCGTGGGACGACTTGATAATCTTCATGTCGAAGAGGCTGCGGAGGCCAGGTGCAATAGAGCTGCCAGGGCTCGAGACAGCATTTTCACACTTGGTGTCTTGGGAAGATGGAGTATCCGTCTCGTCCGAAGCGTCGCGCATGGAAACGTCCACCAAGCCATCCTCACCGTCCACGGATGAGGTCTTGATTTTAGAATCGGCTGATTGCGCGTCGTCTTCATTCATCACAACGGTATCCGAATCCTCTTGAGTCCCCCCTTGCTCGTCAGCTTTCTTAATGTTCTTCTCATTGAGAATATCTCGCGTTGTCAACGTGGCAACAGCTTCAAGAACTTTGCGGAGGATGGCATCGTAGTCTTGAGCCTCTTCTCTGCTGATGATTACATACAAAGGAGCGCCGAAGAGTGACCGCTGCATATTCCCGCTGTTATTCGACTTTGGCCGGCAATGCCGACTGAAGATGGGCACAAGCATTCGGTCTGCCTTGGGTGAGTCAAAGCTTGGAATTTCTTCATAGTCTGAGCGACCATAAGAGAAGTAACTCTTCTGGCGCTTGTCGGGATTATAGTTGGTGGGAACAGACTCAACCTCAAAGATTGCGATGTCATCGCCTTGGCCGATCTGGCAATCAGCAATGGACGCAGAGTTGTCGAACATCTTGTAGAACTTGCACTTGTAAATTTCGGCCATGACGAGACGCTGAGGATCCGAGCCCATCTTCTTGGCTACTAACTCCTTGAGCGCCTTGATGCTGGCGTTTTTATCAATTTCCACGTCAACGATGACAGGCTTGCGGTGAAGAGGGAAAAAGAAGATCTCCTTGCTCCAAAGGTTTTCGATCGGAAGCTGAAGTGTCAGGTTGTTGAATGGATCAAAGATGATGCTGACCTTCTCGCAGACAGGACAGACAAGAGTTGACTTGTACATGCCGGCAAAAAGATCCGTGATGACCGAGTCATTGCGGGCTTTGTAAATGTCCCAGCATTTATTAGCAAACTCTTTGAGAGCCTCCTTGTCATGGACCATGTCGTCCGTGGAGTCTGGCTTCTCGATATAGGGCTTCTTCTGGATTCTGTTCAGATCTTCTTGCAGCCCATCCAGCAGGAACAGCAGAAATTCCTGCGAATCCTGTTGCCCGTATCCCGAGAATGCTGGACCATAACGACCAATGGTATGTTTAAACTGGCGGGGAGCGAACGACGACTGACCCGCTTCGTCGTAGAGCATGCGAAGAAGGTTTGCGTACACCTTGGCTATATCACCGTTATGGGCGAGAGGATTACTGGGGTTGAGATCTCTCTTATACACATCGTCTACCGAGATTGGTTAGTGATATAACAGCCACGGGCCAAAGGGAAATGTGAGAGTCCGTACTCAGGAAGTAGTATGTGAGTTCCTCCACACTGCGCACGCACTGTAGAGCAGAGTTCATGTAGCAGGTATTTCCGAGGTTGCTCAATCCCGTGCAGCCCCTGGGCTTTCCGTCTTTACGCCGGCCCCTAATAGGCTCTGGAGCGGGAGATGATCTACCGCTGTTGGTAGGACTCTTGTTCTTGAGCTTGGCAGGAACGCCACTCTTTACAATGCCACTTGGAACACCTAGTCGATCGAGTGTCTTCTTGGATACTTCTGAAGCCCACTCTCCACCAACGCGCTCCTCAAGCACCACAACATCACTGGTGGACAAGCCAACTCGATCCAAGGTAGATCGACCGTTGAAATTGGGATTATTGGTTTGATCCTTGACGTTATCGACCAGTTCTCGCTGGGCGCCGTCCGATAACGAGAGGAACGTATTGAGGTCAAGCACAAGGTTGTTGCCGGCATTGGCAACCAGGGAGGCCGTAGGTGCCGGAGAAGCGCTCCGGGACGCAGCGGGTGTGATTGCAGCCGATGCCGTGGCACTTCCCAGTCCCCCGAGGATCCTCCATACACGAACTTTGGTAGACATGTCAATATTGGCCAGTCCCTTCACTTGCTTCAGCCACTTTTGGAAGTTGGTGTGTCGGCTGGACAGAACCTTTGCAGGTGGCATATTCTTCTCTCTTAGACTCTGTGGAGTGGTCCCCGCGGCCGGGTTTGCTAGCTTCAGAACGGTGAAGATTGGTGGATGGAGCTCGTATTGAATATTTTGAGTATCACCTTCCTCCACGGTGTTGTGAGCATAGCGAACAATGGCTGGCGATTGACTGGCCAAGCCGTACCATCGCATGATCAGGTCCCAGCCTTCCTGGGGCACTATCTCAAAGTCCTCTCCCATCTGCAGACCTGGACGCAGGGGCACAAAGGGCTCTCCTGCCTCATCATGGAAGCCGGTAATCGCCGGGTCAGTGACCAGCACAAGGTCCGAGTTATCCACGGGTCCAATTTCTCCTTCAGCAGCCGACTTATCTGCCTTGTCGGCGTGGGTCGAGCTGCGAGCGAGAACCCGCTTCAGCCAAGACATGGATACCAGATATCCCTTCTGTTTCTCCTTCAACGGCTGGGCCATGGTGCAGGTCACTTGAGCGACTTGGTCGTCGATAGGAGGGAGATCGTGGGACGACATGGAGGCTTGGGCCTTGGATTCCTTTCGGGTCGCCGTGGGGGCCGTAAAAGTCGACATGCTGGATGGTGTGGGATAGACGTTGTCTGACCCAGAGTTGTCACCGTTGCCGTTCGAGTTCCCCTCCGCCGTGGTCGTATCCATCGCGTCTGTGTGCTGGGATAGAGAAAGAGATCTCTTCTCCGTCGAACCTAGATCCATCTCCACATCCTGGTCGGCGTTAGGAGCCGACCGTTTGATACCGGGGGAGGATGACCGAACGTCACCTCCAGTAGGCGGAGCGCTGCCATCTCTTTTGTCGGAACCAGACATTTCCGTCATAGCGTCGCTGTGTAGGGTGAGTCCTGCGCAGGCGATCGAAGGATAGTCAGCGGCACTACTGGCGGATTCCGGGGTCGGGGAGCGGGCGGCGGTGCCAAGCACTTCTTCCTGCAAATGGGCGGGAATGTAGCGAGGAGACGGGGACACAGAAGGGCTTCGACTTCGATTCGACCCGGATGTAGACGATGGGCGAGGATTTGGTGGCACGGAAGACGAGTCGGAAGGGGGGTGCTGACTGTGACGTCTTCCAGCCTGCGAGGCAAACGACAAACCCGGCAGGGCTCCTCCTGGTCTGCGAGGCTCTGCAACCTTACGGCGCTTTGTGGAAGACGTCGTGACGGTGAGCTGCGCACGTCTCGTGGCAGCTCTGGGTAACACGATAAATGGTCGATTGAAAAGGCAGGCCAGTAGCTGATGATTTGATGATAAAGTCCTAACTGGTGTTTTAGAAATAAACCAGCATATAAAAACGAGTCTATAAAAAATAATAAGAGCAAGAAAACCCGCCAAGTGAGGGGAGGAAAAGAAATGAATCGAAAAGAAAATCCGACGACCGTCCAGGCGGGAGTCGTCGTTTAGTCAGTCCGTCCCGGTCGCCATTCACTTGCTGAGTGGTTGAGGCGAAAAAAATAGGCACTGTGGGGATTGAAGCTAAAAGGCGGAGTCTGGATAGGGTTGAATCTGATCCACTCCCGATCTTATTGGCAAGTTCTGTTGAATCTTCTTCCTTCTGTGTCGAGATATTGATGATGTTAGAAGAGAGTGGGTGTTGAAGATGATTCGTCTTGCGAGCAAACCAGGGAGGAAAGAAAGAGGCAGAGCAAGAGATGGCTGCAGATGAGAGGTATTATCTCACCGTGGTCGCCTTAGTCTCTGGCTTTCTCTATTGTGTTCTTCAGATGATGCAGAATAAGAGGAATAACAATAGAAGAAACAGATGAAGATTGATCCATGATCGTGATGATACTAGTGTGTTAGCCATTGACTGACTCGGAGTGTTGACCGTCAACACCACTCATATTGATCATTTTCTACTATAGACAACGACGAAAGAAAGCACAGCCATGATATTGGACTAACTTGACGAGTTAAGCCCGTATCTCTTGATATTGTCATTGTATTGTGGGAAGACGCAACCTTGAGACTAATTCAATATCTTCTGCTGCGGTTAAAGTAGTCGAGTCACAAGGTACTAATCATCCTAGTTACAGCTTGCTCCCTTTCCATCTGCTTCCACCTCTCCTTCCACTTTCCTCAATCATCTTCCTGCTTAGTATAGAAGCGATAAAGGTCATTCCCAGGCAAAATATATACAACGTCAGCACGACTCCCAAACTCTGCGTTTGCCTGGTCGTTTTTGGCAACCACTTTGGCCAGATTCCCACGGTAGGCTCGCATCAACAACTCGCACCGTTCGCAAAGCAATAAGCCGCATCCTCGCGCATGGGGTGAGGTTGGTTTGACGGGCTCCTGGTACTTGTTCACAAGCTGAAGAGTGCTGCAGCCAAAAAATGCTGGATTCGGGCAGAGAGAACACCACGGGTTGATCCGTTTCGGGGGCTGTCCTGGTGTCGGGATCAAGCTGTTATAGGCAGCGTCGAAGTCGAAGGTGTCTACTTTGTACCCCTTAAGAGGGACAATGTAGTGACGTGAGCAATTCACGATGTGGATTCTCTCCAATGCACAGGTGACGCACATTCGACTGGGCTCGTGACCATCTTTGACATGCCCTCCATTTATTTCGACATACCTGCCATCACCGAAATCGATGATTTCCACGGCCCTTCTACCCAGTCCCATGATGCCATAAACAAAATTGCTACACCAGTGACAGGGGTTCGTGCCGTCTGGTGGTGGCTCATAGGCGAAGTCCACAGGATGGGCCAAGGAAGTGTGGATAATCCGGGTGTTGCGATTCTTTAGGGCTGGCGTAAGGACGACCGGGTCATCGGGCTCGTCATTCGCCGGGAGAGGAGGAATTGTGTCCCAGATGGATGTAGAGTCACCAGGGACTGCACAACTCTCGCGTTTCTTTTTCTTCGTCCTTGGCTCCAGCGGCGGTTTGGCCTTTGCTGGGCCGGCGATACAAGGAATTCCCGTTGCTTGACATTGCTCACAAGATACACTGTGGTCGGTTTCGCCGTGGCTGTAGGAGCATGTCTTTCCTGAGCGTCTGCATCTCTCACAGGCTCTTTTCCACTCTGGAGGGATGATCAGCTCGCAGTCGATGTTGTCCTCCTTGCAGGTCTGGCAAGGATATGCAAACTGATCTTCGAGGAGTGAACAGTCTTGGTGGATCTTGCGGCACGCCCAACACCCCTTGGCTGCTGCTTCATCCAGGTCTACAAACCGGTCGTGGCCCTCTTGCGGCCCTTCTCGCTTTCGAAGCGAGTATCGCGAGTCCGATGACGATTCTTCCATGTTGTCGACTATACTCCAATACTGCATCAACTGCTCGTCATCTTCAGGCGATATGTCTGCCTCGGATAGGGGAAGAGCAGCAAGGAACGCTCTTCCAGTTATCGATTTCAAGGCCATGATGACAATCAATTGTTCCGAGCGTCGAGATGGTTTTTTGGGCCGAGTTGAGTATTCTGTGCGTGTAGCACGCTTTCGCTTAGCATCTGATGTTTCGTGGTCCGGGCTGTAGTCGCTATCATTGTCGTCGTCAAGCCAGCACGATGGGATGGCCTGTTTGCCCTCCAAGCGCCGACTTCGTAAAGAATACTTGCATTCGTCAGCAAGGGTGCTAATCAATCTGGCGCTTGGACTCCGAAAAAGCTCAATAGCTTGTTCTAGTCTTTGCAGTGTATAGGCCATGATACAAGCGGGGCTTCAGGTATGGGGTGTGTAATGGGCAGGGACTGCTCAAAGGGGGGGCTCAAGCATAGGATGTGCAAGATCAAGATGTGCTAGATTGGCCTGAGGATGAGAGGCCTCCAGTTATGAATAGCGGAGCACGAAATGAAGCAGTGAACGTAGAGTAAGGTCTTCCCAAAGGACAGCATACCAGAAGACCTTACTAGTGATGTGCTAATCCAAATCACCAACCTGCCATCAAGCTGAGATTCAGGCAATGTGTGTGTAAACAGAAATGCGGGTAAGAGGATATAGACTGAGGCAATGAAGAGTCCGTAAGATGATAGATAGGTATGTGCAGTAACACAGTCCCCAGTTGAGATGCTGTACTGAGAGCAGCAAATTGTCGAGTTGGTCTCCGATGAAGTGAATGCAAAATGGAATAATGCGATCCCATCAGAGTGAAGTAACCAAGCTCCTGGTCTTCAGACGTTTCAGAATAGTCAGCACCTCATCATTTTGATCAAAAGTGAAAGGAAGTCGTCTTACCGTATACCATGCTGAGATACGACCACATCCAACTGTGAAATGATAGTCGAACGTCACAATGCGATGCCCTCCTGGACCTGATATCACGCTTAGTACTAGTAACTGCAATATGTAATCTTTCAGAACGTCTTTGGATCGTAAGATGAGAAATGAGAAGTAAGGTTGCCCTTACTGTTTCTAGTTCAACCTCGGACGCTTGAACTCGAGGTTCAAGCTTGGATCAAGACATGATGACAACTCCTCCAACACCCAGAAGAACACACAGAGCGAGTGTTTCCTTCTAGCAAACTGACAGAGTCTTCACGGTCAGTCCTCACCAGCGGCTTTGCGCATGAAAGTGTAGAAGTCTTACTCGTAAAGCTGTCGAATGCAATTATGGCAGAGATGTACTCCATCGCACGCATCAACAGTATCGCAGTTGCGCTAATCATTCCGAAACCACAGTCTGAACACTGTTTGCTGGTGCTGAAGAAGCCATATGCAACGTCACTGCTATCTCTCCGAGTGCTTGGTTCCTTTGACGCGGCTGAGGGATCTATTCCAGCACTAATTCTGGGTAAGGGTATGCAGGAGGTTGATATTCAATATCTCATGATTGTCATGCATTTTGCGTTGTCTTGAGCGTAGGTAGAATGCAAAAGCTCAAGGTATATGTACGTGTATTGAATTAATTGATAGTGTTGGACAGTCGGGAGTAAGAATGGAAGTGTAAAGGACAGGAATAGACACCCGTCTTGCAAGATATGGTGTAGACTGACCTAAGATTACCTCACTCAATAAAAATAGTGACTTGGTGTAGTGAATGCAACTTTTCTTCTGATTTCATTGTAGCGTAGGCTCCGGGATCCTCTCATTATTCACGAAAGGCTGCATCAACCAAAGCAAGTGGTTGCGCTTAGTAGCAAAGTACAGCGAACACAGCCTGTCAATCATGAGCACAGCCATGCAGAGCCATTAAAGTGTCCAGGTTCCCTCAATTATTTGTCAAAAATGATACAAAATATGGTAATCATGGCAAAGAACGAGAAAAATAGAACTGCTAGAAACAGATCTAGACATATTCTGCAGATATCATTCTTCGTAAAGCGGAAGCCGCAACAATAAAGAGGGTCCAGGATACAGCAGCAATACCGTGTCTGCTGCTGGTAGTGGCTGCTAGAATCTCTTAGCCTATTATTATCTTCTCGAGACTGTCCCAGTTCTAGGTCTGGGTAAGGAGGCAGTTGTTGATTTGAAGACATTTTGCTAGGCCTTGATATCGGAGCCAAGACAGAGCAAAGAGGCTCTATGTTACCGTAATAGAGGGATGATCAATATTGATAGTGACTGTTGATAAAGCAGTCAAAGCTGAATGCATCGAAAACATCCAGCTGAACAGGGCTAGGGGGAGTTCTCTATATATAGTGATCATGTTGACATACGAATGGACAGGTAAGATAGCTATGGTGCTGCATACTCTACTCAAACGTAGAAAGCTAAACTGCGAAATAGGTCAAATATCCCACAGAACGTGTTGATAAAGATGCATCTAGAGCCTTGAGCAAGTCCGCTACCTTACGGACGGGGACATCCCAAAAGGGAGCGGACCAAGAGACAGACATCATACATCTCTCCCCTTTCTTAGTTATCTATGCTCAAATCCATGGAACTGCAGCAATGCCAACCAGCAAATACTAACTATACCCCGAAGCTGACGAAAGCTCAGGATACCGGATTGCACCTGTTCCCTGTTCGTCAATCAAAATAGCCATGACAGTATGGCTTTTGCAAATCGATCCCCGCAAGGATCGCCAACAACATGACGACGGGACATTAGTGGGTGTGTGATAGCGAGGCGTCTTTAAAGAGTTTCTACCGTAGATGCCCAATAGGTCCTCGGTTTCCTCATGCTGGACTTGTCCTTCGTTCACTTCAGTAGCTGAATGGGATGCCGTCAATGTTCAATCCCGGAGTATGCACGACGGGAGCTCAATGAGAAATCACATGTATTGGAGTCATATACTTATCCTCGTCGCTTCCTTGATAAAAGATAAAGCTGCCGTATGCACTTATCTTATTTTACTTCTTCAATGAGAGTCAGCAAGCCCTAGGCCTTAAAATTACCCATGGAAGGGCACCAAACACCCTACACTCCCAGGCCTAAACAATCCAGCAATAAACGTCCAGCAAAGCAAGTAGGCCAGCCCAGCTCAAGACGCCAGCCTCGCAGCAAGCAAATGCGACGTTGAACATCATCTCCTTCAACCTCACACTCACAATCCTTCCCCTGACAGCAATTTCCTTGCTGCATAAATGCCACCAGAAATTATAAATATTATCAACATAAGCACACCCACTATCACCGTAATGATTATAGCCAGTCTTCAGAGAGCGACCGACGCCTCTGCCATCTCATTGAACGTAGCTGTCATGTTCCACTCCTTCTTGGCTAGGGCCTGAAAGAGGGCCGCGAAGGCATCCTGCAGCGGTTTCGTCCACTTTCTTGTGGGGAGAGGAGCCGTGCCGGCTTCAAGGTCAGAGGAGTAAACATGGCTATAAGACTGTTGGGATGAGCGGTCGTATATGCCTCGATACGACGGTTCTCCGACGTGCAAGTCATCTTCTGAGCTGGGGTAAGACGGCGGTTGGTTGGTCATGTTGGGTATTAGGAGGAATGAGGGTATCAATGATGGAAATGGCTGAACAATCTTATCGGAGATGGATGAACAGAAACAAATCAAGTCATGGGAGGCAATTGTGAGTTGTCAAGTGCAGGCGAGATATCTTTGTGTCGTAGTTGTTTTGAGAATATGGTTGATCTAGAGCGACTTTCCGAGGGAAACCTAACCACCTTCCTTGGTAGACAAGCAGGGACAAAACTGTAACTTTTGAGAATTGTTTTATTACTATCATTAGATACGTGGTGGACATTCCCTAGTCCTACTTGTGAACGACACCAAACACCATATGCTCTGAGCCCTAGAATTTCAACCCTCAATGATAGGGAAATGATATGAACGCCAGCCCAGGGGTATTAACAATTAAAGGAAAGCAAACAGAAAGGAGCTTTCAGGTCTGGAAACTGTACATGCGCACTTCGCAATCTTCGCTGCCTGTAGCGAAGCGGCTGTCGCCAAGGCCGATGCAGGTCACTGGCCCTGAATGTCCCGTGAACGTGCGCTCGCATTTCCCGGTCCTGGGATCCCAGATTTTGACCATGCGATCCTCAGCCCCCGAAACGATACGGAGGGTGTCGGCCGCTAAAGCCCACACTCCTTCCAGATGACCAAAGAATGTACGCAAGCACCTTCCGGACGAGGTCTCCCACAGCCGAATGGTCGAGTCAAGAGCGCTGGTTACTATGTAACGTGGTGGTGAAGGACGTCCGTCGTCGAAAGCTGGGCCAAAGGCAGAAGAGGGAGTCTCTGAGGGCTGAGCATCAAATCCAGGGATAGCCTGTGGAGAAGCAGCTGGACTGTCGCCAGAAGTGACACTAACGTTATCATTCTCGCATTCGACATCATGATCTTCGAATTCAAATTCCCTGGGAAGTGGAACAACCTGCTGCACCTGGCCAACATGCCCGTGAAATGTTCTAATGCAGGACTTTGTATCCAAATCCCAGAGTTTGACCGTGCAGTCGTCCGAGGCAGAAAACACTGTTCGAGAGGCCGAGTCCACTCTGACCGCATTGACCCAGTCGGTGTGCCCACGCAGAAGACAAGTCGACTTATCCTCGAAATTCCAAATCTTCACGGTCTTGTCTACAGACCCAGATGCAAGGATAGTCGCGTCGAAATGCAGGCCGACTACACCCCCACGGTGGCCGGAGTAGGTAGAGATGCATTCGCCTGTCCGCCAATTCCACACCTTGAGAGTATGATCCATGCTACCACTGATCAGTTTCGTGTCGTCGAATTGAAGACAGCGAATGCCGGACCGGTGTCCCTTGAGGGTGCGAAGCTCCTCGCCTGTTTCCGTGTCCCAAATTTTGATGGTAGCATCATAGGACCCCGTAGCCAGGATATTGTCCTCAAATTGCAAACACATAATGCCGTTACTGTGGCCCTTGAACACTCTGATCGAGCAGCGCCCATATTTCCAGTTTGTGCCCACTTTGAAGCGATCCTTGTACACTTCCTTCCACGGCCTGTATCGTCTTTTAAAGTAGTCCTCATTTTGCTCTGATTGAGAAACAATGGTCGTGCACTGACGTTTTACCATGGCCGTATCTTCGTTATCCGATTCAGGTTTTCGCTTGGATCCTGACGCTGCAGTGTCGGTAGTAGCCGAATTGCTTTCGGTCTCCGCTGGCTGCTCGCTGACATCCCATGTAGCTGCGCGGCGTTCGATTTCGCGCTTAGATTCACGCAACCTTTTACGATCGAGAAGAGGAAGACCCCAACCACATTTCTTGCACTTGCGATGAATATGCTGTTCACACATTCGGTGCCAAACTACATCATCGTCGGCCAACGCTCTCCAACGTCTAGAGACCTGCGCGGCTTTGCAGAGCGAGGTCGTGTCCAAGTAACATAAAATTTTGAAGGAGATTTCTGGAGGGAGAGCCGTGAGGAAGTCGATACGAATCAAATCGCGGACTGTTGCCGAGATGAAAGACAGTTGCGGAAAGCAACACTGTGCCATTATTCCCTGTAATATAAGTTTTCGGTGCTTCGCCGGGGCGGCAGAAAAAATCGACCAAGCATGCGCGATGCCTTGTTGATCACTCTGTGGCAGTGTTTCTAATTCCTTTGCAGTCTGTCAGCGCGAGACACTTGACAAGGTTGGTGCACTTGGATGCTGGAAGAAAAGCTTACCCGTTGTAACTTGTCCATTGTTGGTTCATCAGCCTGTCGCCTGCACTTTAAATCTGGTCGGTGACGATAACAGTATTTGGAATTCGCACTGCTGATTGCTACCGGCTGTCCAGTTTGCGAACCAAGAGGAGCGTATTGTTCGGGGATATGCCTGGCCAGAAAGGGTGCGATGTTCTTGCCAGCCAACTTTTCACGTATTGGTTTTTGGGTGTTGAAACTGTGGGGCTTGTCCTGTGTAGATTCGGGCTCCTTTTCAACATCTTCGACGGTCTCAGATGGGCCAAATACAGATGCAAAGGGAGAATTTCCTGCGAAATTTAGCGCCTTCTCCTCCGAGGCACATTCGTCTTTCATAGTCCAGGCAGGGGATCCGTGACCATCGCGAAACGACAGTTCATGGGCATCCATAGCGTCACTCAATCACTCATTAGGTATATTTCGAGTCGCGCCAACGATCTTTTGCGAACGTCGTCGAGATTTGAAGAATCGAAGATTCCAGCAGCGAGAAACACTCTAACGTCAATTGAAGTGAGAGAAAGGAGGAGGTAGGGTGTACGACCGATGTGGCGACCGTCGGAGATGATGTGGTGTTTGAGATGAGTACCCGGGAAGGCGGTGGTAACCGATAAGTAGATAAGGAACAGAAGTGTCGAGGTTACTTCGAAGCGAGAGCTAGCTTTATAAACTGGAGAGCGTAGTAAGAGCTAGAATTTGCAGATCTGGTGATATGTTATGCCTGTCCCTTACCAGAGTGATTCATCCCAGAGACATTATTGATGAAGTGCCTGAATCACGCAAGAGCAGCTACCAGTCTCGTGCTGCGGCAGCCATTTTGCGGGTGGGGAGCACGTGATTCGAGATCGATGGCGCCATCGCCGCCTGCCGTCGCATCAGATCTCATCAGTGTTCTTCGTCCCGCATTTCATTCTGATGGCGTGAACTGTGATCATGCACCACAATAATGAATCTTGCAGTGGTCCACTTTGACTAGGTACCTTTGGCGCTTACCTAGCTTGGTGCATTGTCCAATCATTGAGTCCAATGGCACCAAAAATCGCCATTTGTAGAACGGATTGCGGATCTTCCAAGTTAGTTCGAAATGCGGACTCTAGGAGTCTTCTAAGTTTGACTTCTACTACTGATTCTGGACGGTCTGCGGGTCTGGGCCTCTGGGGTACATGAGACATACTGATATGGAGTACGGAATGTTCTCAATGTCGCTCTTTGCTGCAGAACACACTCCAGTACAGAGTCTTACCTCAGCTACCAAGCAATCTGACCTCGACATCAGATCTAACGCTCCTTTGCATGATGGGAAATCTCAGGATACACCGCGTCGATTTCGCCCAGCCTATGGTGACTCTACTGAGCGCTGTTTTGAATAGGTGCTTCGGTTTTCAGGCAGAGCAGCCAGGTGCAGCTCCATACTCTCATTTGGTCTGCTTTGGCAACCACTGCTGGCCAAGGTCAGGAGAGACCGTTGTAAGGCGCGGTGGGTGTAGTAGCAGTCTCACGATGATAAGTCCAAGCCACGCTCAGTGGCCGGTTCTCACCCGCTTCATAGTTGCAGCCATCCTCGGAAAGACACAGATGCAACCCCGTTCCAGTCCTACCCGCCGTCAGTTCGGAAATGAAGGCCCGAACGGGTCAATCAGGACGCCAACTGAGGTAGGATGTGAAAGTACTATGCGATCTTCAAACCGCTAGCCATTCCACTTAAATAGTTCTTAGATCTTACTTCAGTACTCTAGCTGAGTATCTTACATCTGGTCCATATCCTTGCTCTTCATGCATTAGACTTGTGACCTTCTAAAGCGTTGTCAACTGGATATCGGGATGATCATAAGTAGGAATCATAGGCGTCTCTTAAGGTAACGTCGAGGTCCAGAGGTCCAGGGTGTGCTGAAGGCTAGAGAGAGATATGATGGGGTCATGTGACCATTATCACATGATGCCATAATCCAAACCTCCTGTCTTGAGTTAGGGAGACGGTGATGTCGACATACATCCTTGTGAAACATCTTGTGTCATCTAAACTACTTTTGACTTCTAGTTTAGCGATAGATGGTCACCAACCATATGTACTGTCCCTGTATCCACACCGCCTGTTGACCTGTTGATCTAGCTCCCACGCCTCAGACCCAGACCAAACATTCCCGTTCTCCGGTCACTCCGTTGGTATCCTGAACATGGCATGTATGCTGTGAGCATTGCTTGTTACGATTGACTACAACAGGTAGATAGTCTTTCTGGGAAAGGCTGGAGCGGTCTCCGAAGATCGATTCCTGTCGCAATTCCCCCAAATCTTCGCATCAGGTGCAGCAGCTCTTTTTCTACTCCTAAATCGCTAAGCGGCGTTCTGGTACTTCTGCTTCTGGCTCAGTCTATCTATCTGAATTTTCCGTTATTTTTTGATAGAAATTGCTTTTGGAAAGAGAAAGCTATCCGCCCTGTCCAACAAGCGAGCCATAGTCAACCTAAAACGCCACTTGAGTCTCGACAGGTAAAGAGGCGGACAGTCACAGAAGGCGACAGAACGTCACCTCCGTTCTCTACATGAGGTGACTGTGAACTAAAATCACGCCTTCTCAGGGATTGCTCCCTGGTCGTACTGATCAGCGCAGAACTGGACTTGCGGAATAGCGTGGCTGAAGATTCAGTTCTTCCGTGCGTTATTATTGAGTGCTTGGCGTCATTGAAAGCATGTCATCCTCCGAATCCTCGTCAGCGTCCGGAGGTGGACGTCATGATGCAGGGCAGTCGCCGAGCGAGGAGCAGGCGGTGCCTCGACTCGATACTCTTATCTCACATCTTGTTGCGGCCAAACGATCCTTGTCATCCATTAATCATGTGTGGCGAGCCAATGAAATTGTCACAGCCGCTCGTGCTGCATTAGAAGAATGTGTGGTCGTGTCCGCGAGGACGGGCTTTCTCCGTCGCGGGCTTAACAATCAACTGCGGCTCTTGTATAGTGTCCGGACTGAAGTGGAAGAGATATCCCTTCGTGGGCGCTCGGAATTCGCGGCTGTTTTGAAGGACCTCGACGACGCGGATACGCGACTGAGACGCACCTTAGAGCTTCTTCGGGAAACAATTGTCCACCCTGTCTTTCGTCCTGAAGGAGAAGAACCCAAGAGTCTACATGATTTTGTCGACGAGCGAGGTGTAGAGGAACTTCATGCAACTTTGAAGAGCTCAATAGATCGCACCACTGCGGCCCAAGCGCAACTGGACTCCTCCAACCATGCCTTTGATGACGAGCTCCTCTCTATCAAGGAGGCTCTGGGAACCTATAGGGCCGCTGCGAAATTAGCCTCGTCGCGTTCCTCATCGTCTCCATCTTCCTCGTCGGCATCCAATTCCAGCCTGCCCTCCATGTCATCCATGCCATCTATGTTGCATTCGCTGGAAATGCATGCACAGGAAATGGCCAACCTACTGGAATCGTTAGTCCGGCATTTCGATCTCTGCGTAACAGCTGTCAAACACACCGAAGGGGGCGGGGCTGCAGCGAAATCTATCACAGGCGATATGCCTGTTGGCGTACCTGTCAGCGGCCGCATGGGCTCAAACATTGAAGAAGATATAAACAACAATCTGAATGCACCATTGGACCCACTGAGCAATTCCGAGTACCAAGAAATGGTGAATGTCCTATTCAAGGATGCAGCTGAAGCGGAAGATGTTGTGATGGAGATCCAAGATCGAATAGGTGAGATGGAATCTGTTCTGGAAAACGTATTGGCTCAACGAGACGCTCTTCGGTCCATCTCCAATGCCACAACAGATATTTACCAGCATCTTTCTTCTCTTGGGTCAACACGCTTGCCGGGCTATATCGCGGAGGCACACAATTTCACGCAAGTGTGGCACGAAGAGAATGATCGTATAAGCGGTGGCTTGGCAGATCTTTCTGATTTGAACTCACTTTACGATGGCTTCCTTGATGCTTATGACGGTCTGATTGTCGAGGTCGCCCGTCGAAAGCATGTGCGGCAGCGTGTCGAGAAGGTCCTCCGTGATGCCAGGCACAAGCTGGATCAGCTTTATGAGGAAGACGTCACTGCCCGCGAGACATTCCGGGTTGAAAAGGGTGACTATTTGCCATCCGACATATGGCCCGAAATAGGCCGGGAGCCCATGCGGATTGAATTTCGACGGATATCGGGTGCCAACGTCCAGGCCGTCAATCTACAGAGCCCCAGTGAACAAGAAGCTATCACAGGTGAAGAAGAGGCAGCAAATCGCGTTGCGCCAGTGGAAAGCACTGATGGAGACGAGATTATTCCTGATCTGCCTAGGGACCTCGTGGAACAGGCTTTCGCTCGGCTCAAGGCTAGGGTCAAAGGCGCAACATGATGCGACTCGCCCCCTTGAGTAATAGAACTGAGAGAGCCAACTTCACACTTGACAGCATCTGAAATTCCTGTCCCAGCTTCGACATGACCTATGTTTGATCACGAGCATATTGGTTGGTAGGACAGCTTTTACCGTGATGTTCATACGAACCCAGACCTTGCCATTGAGTAATAAGGTTGCCTACATGATGAACTCAGAAGAGGTTAAACCTCACCCGAGAGTTGGTTCGAGCCCTTTACTTGTAAGACTACCCCATTGATGACGCATACTCCATATTCTTTCCGAGAGACTGGACGTAGGCGCATTGTGGGAGTCTAGTATAGGAATGAACCAACATGAGGATCAAAGAGAGCTCTGACGGGCCAACCAAACCTCTATTTTATGCCTATTTTATCAAATATCACCAAAGAAATTGGATTCCATTGAGAAAAACCATATTCGCCTATCCGCTCTTTCTATATTGACTTGCGTATACTCGAAAACCCATATATGCATGCATCCAACCGTTACTTCATGAGAGTATTCCGTCATAGAATCCATAAACAATAAATTTCCCGGAGAAGCCATGGAGTGTATCCACAAATCTTTCTTTTAATGCAAAGGATGACATGACTCGCTCATTTCTTCTTCCTGGACGAAGTAGAGACGAGCCGTTTTTTGAGATGCTTCGGCATCTTGTTTGCGCGTTGCTGACGCCTTTCCTCCTTGACCTTTTGCTTATGCTCACGTTTAGAGTCCTTGTCTTCGAACCGCTTACCACGCGGTTGTTTCTTCGCAAACGGATCGTCTCCGTCGGGCCCTTCTTCCGAGTCAGATGCAGAGTCTGCGACTGAAACACCGCCGCTGGCATCTGATTCTTGATCATCTTCCCCGTCCGGGATGTTCTTCGAGGCTGATTTGCCACTTGCAAGGAGGTCACGGTAGACAAGGTCCGAGCCTTCACCCGCCCGAACCTTTTCGGCGTCACGCTCGAAGTCGTACACCTGCTCTAATGTCTGAGGGATGAATTGCTGACGGAAAACGGCGGTATCTTGCTCGGTTTCGGCTTGATCCGGCTTCAGTGTGTAGAGCTTTTCAATAGCGTCATGCATCTCCTCGCTCGCTTCAATGGTGGCAGCTCCCTCTGCGGTAACGATGAACTCAAAAACGGTACGTTCGGAGAGCGTCTCCACGCCCTTTCGGCGGAAGAAGTCGCTCACGTTCTTGATATCCATACGCAGGAACTCCAAGCTGCGCGGGTGATCATGCTCCACGCTCTGACTGACATCGATAATGTACAGCTTGTTCTTGTGGTAAAGTATGTTGTACTCGCTCAAATCAGCGTGCACCAAGTGACATGTCTGGTACATCACACGCATATATCCGAGGAGCTCGATGTACAGCTCACGCCATCTGGTCTCCGGCTCTGGGGTGTCGAACTCGACATCCTTCAGACGAGGAGCTGGTAAACCTTTGGAATTACCGACAAACCCCATGACGAGGACGTGCAGCCGCAGGTGAATTGGTTCCGGGCAGGGGATGCCGGCAGCGTAGATTCTTCGAAGGTTCCGCATCTCCTTCTCCGCCCACAACTTAACCATTGCTCGGTTGTTGCTTTTGTTGTATCCTTGTCTGAATCGGAATTCACCGGTAACGTACTTGTCTCTGTCCTTGAACACCAGAATACTAGTCTTGTAGACTTTAATGGCACGGTGATGTTGAGTCTCCTCCTCGTCGGGAAACCAAATGGCGTGGTAAACATTGGCTTCTTTACCCGTCGACAAACAGCCGTGAATCTCCGCAACGATATTCCGATTGATCATCTGCAACAGAATCATTCGTGTACGAGGATCAAGCACTTGCTCGGATGTTGCTCGGTCGGCCCTGTCGCCACCACGCTCACCGCGAACCGCCAACCCAGACTGCATATCGTCGAGCTTGATCTTAGCCGCATGCCGAGTCAAGGATTTCACCTGATCATCGACGGAGGCATATGTGTTGACGGTAGGTTTCTGGGTGTTCGTCTTCGGGTAGGTCCATTTGGGCGCATTGGGGTCCGCAGCTAGCTCGTTCACTTTTCGTTGACGGTTGTAAGCTTTGGTGAGATCCGCAGTATTCGATGAGGTGAAGTCTTCCTCGTCCAACGCTTCTTCGAAGATATCATCGTAGTATTCGTCCTCTTCCTCCTCGATTGCTTGCGCCTCGGGGTCTTGCCCCGCCATGGCGGGGACTGTGCCTTCAGCGTTCACATATCCTCTGTTGGGGACATATGTGTGGGAAGGAGACAGCCCATCTACAAGGCTTGTTGCCTGTGTGCTCGGGTCTTGAGTGGACATGACTGCTAGAATGTCCTCCTTCGTCTGTACTGAGAATATTCAAGCAACCGAGTTGAGAACCGTGGTGGAACACTTGCGGCCGACACTTTTTTTTTGCCAAATTCGGTGCGAACCATGTGTTGACTTCACCGCCCGGCAGAAACCCCGCGAGCGAAAACGCGTAGCTTCAGTGAATGGTTGGAGCGGACTCGCGTGTTTCGATGGTTCTCACCGTCGCATGTGGAAGATCACCTTCACAGAGTATTGCTCATCTTCCATCGAAGGTAAATTGTGACGGCCGCAGGCAGAACTTCAAAGCGCCTTCTTTGGAATTGCTGGCTGCGTGATGTCCTGGTTGCAATAGCTGTCATCTAATTCTCGCGTCGCGCGCCTCGAAGATGTATGTCAAGCAAATCATCATTCAGGGCTTCAAAAGGTATGTCGCTCTTTTCTGAACTAGTTCTAGGGAAAAATTGAGTGTTGCGACTAATTCTTTTATGCCTCTAGCTACAAGGACCAGACGGTCATCGAGCCCTTCTCCCCAAAACACAATGTGATCGTCGGTCGCAATGGTTCCGGCAAGAGTAACTTCTTTGCAGCCATTCGCTTCGTCCTGAGCGATGCCTATACCCACCTTGGCAGGGAGGAGCGACAGGCTCTGCTTCACGTATGTGGCCCTCTGTCTCCTTCGACTGTTTCTTTGGCTCACGTTCACTAGGAAGGTTCTGGGTCTGCGGTGATGTCCGCCTATGTTGAGATCATTTTCGACAACTCCGACGACAGATTCCCTACTGGAAAGCCGGAAGTGGTCCTCCGCCGAACTATTGGACTAAAGAAGGACGAATACACTCTTGATCGCAAAAATGCTACCAAATCCGATGTCATGAACCTTCTCGAATCGGCCGGTTTCTCGCGATCGAATCCTTACTATATTGTGCCGCAAGGTCGAGTCACTGCGTTGACCAACATGAAGGATTCTGAACGTTTGAACTTGCTGAAAGAGGTCGCTGGTACCCAGGTCTACGAGGCACGCCGTGCGGAATCATTGAAAATCATGCATGAAACGAACAATAAGAAGGCCAAGATTGATGAACTCTTGGACTTTATCAACGAGCGGCTCGCTGAACTTGAGGAGGAGAAGGATGAGCTGCGCAATTTTCAAGAAAAGGATAAAGAACGCCGGTGCTTGGAATACACCATCTACTCTCGTGAGCAACATGAAATTTCTGGCATCCTTGACAATCTGGAGGAACAAAGACAGACCGGCGTGGAGGATACAGATCTTAACCGAGATAGGTTCATCGAAGGAGAGAAGGGGATGGCGCAAATAGATGCAGAAATCGCCGAGTGCAAGCAGCAAATTGAGTTTCTGAAAGTGGATAAGGCTCAGCTTGAAGACGAGCGCCGCGAGGCCTCGAAGACCCTTGCACAGGTGGAATTGCGCGCCAAATCGCTTTCCGAGAACCAGGCTACAGCTCAGGTGCTCAAAGCACGCCATGATGAAGATCTCAAGACCGTCGAGCGCGCGATCAAGGAGCGCGAGGCCGAACTCGAGGAACTTATTCCTCGCTTCAATGCAGTCAGAGACCAGGAAGACAACATCAAAGCGCAGCTGAATGAAGCCGAGACAACCCGCCAACGTCTGTATGCCAAGCAGGGTCGCAACTCGCGCTTCAGGAATAAGTCGGAGCGCGATAAATGGCTACAGGCCGAGATCAAGGAAAACCACACCTCTATTTCCACAGTACAGGCCGTGATGGCGCAGACTCAGGAGGACATCAAAGAGCTTGAGAACGACATTGCGCTCTTGGAACCGGAAACGGAACGCTTGCGTCAACAAATTGATGGCAGGGGAGACACTGTCCATTCTGTAGAACAACAGGTTCAAGCTGCAAAGGACGAAAGGGATAGATTGATGGACCAGAGGAAGTAAGTTCACTTTCCATCTCTCCCTCCTGCCTTAATTCCATTTGACCCTGAATGAACGAGCTCGATGTCCTAATTATTTTCAAGAGAACTGTGGCGAGAAGAAGCGAAGCTCGACTCGATTCTTGCCAACGCTTCAAATGAAGTGGACCGGGCAGAACGCGCACTTTCTCAGATGATGGACCACAATACCAGTCGTGGAATTGCGGCTGTGCGAAGGATCAAACGTCAGCACAACCTTGAAGGAGTCTATGGAACATTGGCGGAACTCTTCGAGGTGAATGACAGATATCGGACTGCGGTTGAAGTCACAGCTGGCCAGAGTCTGTTCCATTATGTCGTGGACACGGACGAGACTGCGACCAAGGTGCTGGAAATACTGCAGCAGGAGAAGGCTGGGCGAGTGACTTTTATGCCCCTAAACAGACTCAGATCCAAGCCCGCCAATCTGCCTCGAGCGAGCGATACGATTCCAATGATCGACAAGCTACAATATGATTCTGCCTACGAAAAGGCTTTCAACCATGTGTTTGGCAAGACAATTATTTGCCCGAACCTTCAGGTTGCCTCGCAATATGCTCGAAGCCATGGTGTCAATGCGATTACGCCCGAGGGTGACCGGTCTGATAAGCGAGGTGCGCTTACTGGTGGTTTCCACGACTCTCGGCAATCTCGACTTGACGCAGTGAGAAACCTAACGAAATGGCGGGATGAATATGAGAACAAGAAGAACCGAGGGGCAGAAATTCGGAAGGAGCTGGAGAAGTTGGACCAGGTCATTACGAAGTCTGTCGGTGAATTGCAAAAGCTGGAGCAACAGAGACAACAGGTACAGCATAGTAGTGGACCGCTCCGGCAAGAGCTCAGAAGCAAACGGGATCTTCTTCTTCAGAAGAACGACAGTCTTGACGCCAAGCGCAAGGCTCTCCGCAATATCGAGACCAATCTGGCCGCGTTGAACGACCAGGTGAATGCGTTCGAGGCGGAGCTGAAAACACCATTCCAGAAGGCGCTGAGCAATGAGGAAGAGGCACAGCTCGAGTCACTCAGTGTCGTTGCTCAGGATCTTCGGCGGCAATATCAGGAACTCTCTGCTCAGCGAAGCGAGTTGGAGGCCCGAAAGTCGATCCTCGAAGTCGAACTTCGGGAGAACTTGAACCCCCGTCTAGACCAGCTTGTCAGCCGCGATACTGATATAGGAGATGATGATGGCCAGGGCAATCTGAAGGAGACCGAGCGGGAGATGAAGCGACTGCGCAAGTCGTTGGAGAATCTGAGCCAACGCCTCCAGAAGGTGGACGAGTCTATCGAGAAAGCAAACGCTCAAGCAAATGAGCTCGAGAAACAAAAGGCTGAAATCCGTCTTGAACTGGAAGAGCTGGCGAGGTCCATCGAAAAGCACCAGCGTCGCATGGAAAAGAATATGCAGAAAAAGGCTGCTTTGACCAAGCAAGCAGCAGAATGTGCGGCAAATATCCGCGACCTGGGCGTGCTTCCAGACGAAGCATTTACCAAGTACAAGCACACGGACTCGAACACCGTTGTTAAGAAGTTGCACAAGGTCAATGAGGCTCTCAAGAAGTATTCGCATGTCAACAAGAAAGCGTTCGAGCAGTACAACAGCTTCACCAAGCAGCGCGAAACCCTAACCAACCGGAGAGAGGAACTCGAAGCATCGCAGAAGTCAATCGAGGAACTCATCTCAGTACTTGACCAGCGCAAGGATGAGGCTATTGAGCGTACGTTCAAGCAAGTCTCTCGTGAGTTTGCCAACATCTTCGAAAAGCTCGTCCCCGCTGGCCGTGGGCGCTTGATCATTCAGCGGAAGACCGACCGTGCTCTCCGACAAGAGGATGACATGGATTCCGACGACGAACGAGCACAGCAGAGTGTCGAAAACTACGTTGGAGTGGGCATCAGTGTGAGCTTCAACAGTAAGCATGATGAACAACAGCGGATTCAGCAACTTAGTGGTGGCCAAAAGAGTAAGAGCTTTCCTCCCCAGGCGCTCCGTTCGACTTACTGATGATTTTGAGCAGGTCTTTGCGCACTTGCACTGGTCTTCGCAATCCAAGCCTGTGACCCGGCGCCGTTTTACCTCTTTGACGAGATCGATGCCAACCTCGACGCTCAGTACCGAACCGCCGTTGCTCAGATGCTCCAGTCCATCTCGGAATCTACCAACGGACAGTTCATTTGCACCACCTTCCGTCCTGAAATGTTGCATGTGGCAGAGAAATGCTACGGTGTCAGCTTCCGGCAGAAGGCTAGTACGATTGACGTTGTGTCCAGAGAAGAGGCGCTCAAGTTCGTTGAGGAGCAGAAGACTTAAGAATAGCGCACCTGGACGGTGGCCAATAACTGAGCTTAATTTTCCGAGTTTCTTCTACTCACTTGCTGGATTGGAGGATAGCAGGCGTACTATTGATAATATTTCTGCTATGGAGATCAAATTATATCCCTCTTTTCGTTTGCGGTATCGGGTTGCTTTGTTTGACGGATATCTGTTTATATGTACTCTAAATTTAACTAGTCTTCTTCCTCTACTTTCAGCCCTGATATTTCAACAAGTCGAAAATCTATTCATTAGCATCGTGACATGTAGATCGGAGAGACAGCCTCGTTCTGTCTATATGCATAGAACTCCACATCGAGTCCTAATTGGGAACCCCGTCGCGAGGCGGTTCCTGCGTCCACTCGAAGAGGATGCTCTCTGGGACATCCCTAACAAGAACGTGGATATGTTCCAGACTCCTCACACTCTGCAGCGCCGTCCAATTCTTGAACCACAGCACACGATCCTCAGGGTTGGAGTACCCCTCTCTCGCCAGCCGATCCACAAACGTCCTTTGCACAAACTCCTCGATCAGCGCACGCGACTCATGCGTCAAGTCACCGCCGTGTTCCTGGACAGGCACAGGGGTGCGCAGCCACACGCACAAGTGCGCAATACCCGGCGCAAGACCGTATGGCCAGTCGTTGCGGAGGATCTTGTAATCCGAGGGATCGGCAAAGGGGATCGGGTTGTTGTAAGGGAAGACCGGCTCGCTGTCTGCCACGGCGGTGCCACTGGAGTCACTGGTGCCAGCGGGTTCCGGTAAATGCCAGCCCAGACGACGCTTGCAGATGAAATTTGTGATGGAGCCGTATTGGGCTTTGGTGTCTCTGGACCAGGAGAGGTATCGGACTAGATCGGATGGTTTCCGCTTCAGAGCGCCGAGATCATTTCGTGCTGTGTGCGGGGAAAAGGCGAGCCATCAATAGATACTCCCGTTTATGTGTTGATTGATGCGGTACTGGAAGTGGAGAGGAGGAATGAGGGGGAGGGGAACTCAATGGGGGGTCGTTCCCATCACTTGTTGATAGATCTATCTAGTACTAGGTAGGGTCTGGATCTCATACCGATGATATCTTTGAGGTTGTCCCAGTCGTGGGGGACGAATTGCTCGTCCGTCATGGCCAAGACCTCCCGGTCGGTGTCGGTGAGGTTAAAGGCGGGAGGTTCAGACGTTGTATCCATTATCGCTTTAAGAGATATCGTTTCTTGAGGTAAGCAAGACTTGATGCCGGAAATATTGTTCAAGACGGGCATCTATTAGTCTAGACATGGCACAGGATCACTCGGACGAGGAATCCGACGCTTACCCCAGGAAAGGAAAACAAACCCCAACGGGCCGCGGATTCCGGGCCTGGTGCTACAGCGGAATTGCAGGGGAATCCTTGAGCTGAGCTGTTGTTTATCATGAAATCTGAGCTTAGTTATACAATAAATTATGATGTGGACTCTGTATTCCTGCGTACAGATGATATGTACATACAACTTAAAAATTTAAAAGAACATGGGGTCAACAATGGGACGTTGAGGGGATGTCAGTTACCGGCCCCAGGCCTCCTCCACCCCAGCAAAGATAAAATAAAAGCAGAGCCCCGACTGCCGAGCCATCTCCGTCGTGGATCTCTCTTTTTCCTTACCTTGCCCCCAACCGCCCCTCCTCAGTTCTCTTTCCTCCTCTCCTTCTTTATATTCAACATTTCTCACAACGGAGGATCGTCCGAGATGAGGTATATACTTTCTTCATACTTCTGTCCTCGTCAATGCCAATTTTGTGGTCGTCTAGCTAATCTTCCTCGTCACATGTTGCAGTGCCTTGTCATCTGAGAACATCAATGGGGTCTACATCCCCTCGGCCCTCCTCATCTTCGGCACTTTTATTGTGAAGAAGGAGTTCGTCCCATATGCAGTGGCTTTGGCCGCTATCCTGGCTGGATTGAAGCTGTTCACAGGCGGCAGCAGTACGTGCATCTGTTTTTTTACCACAGTCATTTCAATGTACTGACAAGTGTCCCCCCTCGGCAGAGCCTAGAAAGGTTCTCATCCCTACCGAGTTCCAGGAATTCGTGCTCAAGGAGAAAACCGACATCTCGCACAATGTTTGCATCTATCGCTTTGCCCTCCCCCGTCCCACCGATATCCTGGGTTTGCCCATTGGTCAACACATCTCCCTCGCTGCCACTATCGAGGGCCAGCCGAAAGAGGTCGTCCGCTCCTACACTCCCATATCTTCGGACAATGAGGCCGGTTATTTTGATCTGCTCGTGAAGGCCTACCCCCAGGGTAACATTTCCAAGTACCTGACCACCTTGAAGATTGGCGATACCATGAAAGTGCGCGGTCCCAAGGGTGCCATGGTCTACACCCCAAACATGTGCCGTCACATTGGTATGATTGCTGGTGGTACTGGTATCACCCCCATGCTGCAGATCATCAAGGCCGTTATTCGCAACCGCCCCCGCAACGGCGGCAACGACACCACCAAGTTGGACATGATCTTCGCCAATGTCAACCCAGACGACATCCTGCTCAAGGAGGAGCTGGACAAGCTGGCTGCTGAGGATCCCGACTTTAACATCTACTATGTTCTGAACAACCCTCCTCAAGGCTGGACCGGTGGCGTTGGATTTGTTACCCCCGAGATGATCAAGGTTCGCATCATTCCTCCTCATGTTGACTTGATTGGTTCTCTTGCTGATACTCATATCTTTCACAGGAACATCTCCCTGCGCCTGCCAGCGACGTCAAGATTCTACTCTGCGGTCCCCCTCCTATGATCAGTGCGATGAAGAAGGCTACCGAGTCGCTCGGTTACACCAAGGCTCGTCCGGTCAGCAAGCTTGAGGACCAAGTCTTCTGCTTCTAGATTACGAAAAGCGATGCGTCTTCATATTCATACTTGTCTTTTGAGCATGGTTCTGTTTTCACGCTTTGCATGCTGAGAGCAGATGTCTTGGTCAGGCATCCGCTCTGCTTATAGTATATGTCTGTGAAATTCTTCGATAGAGCAGTCCGGCTGGTCTCTATGTCTTGTTTAATGACATTTGAGCTCGGACTACGACCATTCTTACAGGAAAACACGTTTATGAGTCAGCGGTTAGATCAATAGCATTGCGCGGCCCATAATGAAAGCCGCGGCGCCGTTGTATTAGCATGAACTACGATTATGATGCACATCTAGGTACTAATATTTGTTATATCGTTTGCCGCACGGCTAGGATCATTCTCATTCTCAAGATCAATGCACCTCCAGCAGCTCATCCACCATGTCCAAGAATTTCTGTCGGTATTCGTCTGCCGTTGTTGTGATCGTCATGGGCCCCTGACGCCCGATAATATTAAAGGTCTGCACCACTCCGGTCATAGCCTGCGCATGCAGCTTGTGTTTCGCCCAGAAGAAATCCAGAATTACCGCACGGTACTTCCACTTCCCATCAAGAGACTTGAATCCTACGCGCCATGGATTTTTCTTTCCCACCACGCCAGGATTGGAGGACGCAGGGTAACGGATCAGAAAGAGGGAGTAGTCAACAGCATTTGCTGACTGGAGGAAGCGAGTGTCGGCTTCGAGTACTTTTCGAAACCTTTCATAATCCGACTGCCGCATGTGAACCTTATCCTCAAACGTATCGGCCAGCCTATTCAGGGTCTCTTCGCTGACCAACGGATCCGGCAGTAAGTCCCGCTCCGGGTAGAAGTAGTCGATTGGTTTCAAATCATACGTCTCCCAGTCGTCCTTGGCAGAGTCCTCGTCCTTCCCGGCAAGCATATTCTCCATGATGATATGATGGGCCGGCGTGGTCTTCAAAATGCTTCCGATTGTTCTGTACGGTGCATACACATAATCTGTGATCCAGACCAGGATCGAGTCTGCATGAGTGCTCATATACTCGTAGTACGGTTCGAGGAGGTCTTCTCGGAAGAAGGAGTGTTCGAAATGTCGCGGGAGACTCTTGACGAGAAACTTGTTGTTGGATGTGGAAAAGAATGTCTACACTATGTTAGATTCGAGAACCGCTCACCCGTATGTTGATTCCAAGTCAACATACTGATCCGGACAACCCCAAATCCCCCATCGGCTTCAATGGTAGGGTCTTGTTCTCGCTGAGGAAACACGCTTTGTACTCCACCTCGTCGATCTCCCAGACGTCATTGCGAAGCTTGCGGAACAGTTCGTCGCGGTACCTGATGAGTCTGATATAGAAGATACTGAAGAATGCTAGGATACGTCCAAGCAGTGACTTGCGAAACGCTTTCGGGTCACGAAACAGCGCAAGCTGGATGGACTTGGCCAAAGCTGAGTGACGGCGACTTCCTGTCATGGTTAAAATGCTGCTTGCTCAATCGCATAATCAGCCAGGGCTGCATTGCGAGCGACATATTTGAAGCGTCGCGAAGATTGCTCTTGTACCTCTGATACAACATCGGGAACAGGTTGTTGAAGTTTGGTGACGTCAGCAGCGATGCCAAACCTGCGAGTAGGGCTCATCTTGGGCACGTGATACATGAGAGGAACCGTTGAGTCACCGCCTTGGGCAGAAGCTGAATTGCCGCTTTGAGTCAACGAAGGAAAAAGTTGTTCCCCTCGCGAGGCTTAAAGATTCCCCTCCGTCTATGGGTCGTTATCTGCTTAGCGGGGCCCGGCGATTTTCAAGCGACATTTTCCTGACTGTTCGATCCTACAGTCCACTGCAAAGTCGCTTTCCTTCCTACTTTCGTACCTCTACCGATCTTCAATTTAATACCCCACGTCCGTCCGTCTGCTCTCGAGCCTTCGGTACCTCCGCTTCGCTGTACGCGCTCTCCGGGAAGCCCTCGAAATTAGTCGCAGCTATGGCATCTGCCGCTGACCTTCCTGTCGCCGTTGAGGGGCTGACCCTCCATTCTACCGCTGAGACCTCCAAGTTCCCCAACTGCTACCCCTCGTTAAATCCTGTCGACGCCTACAGAGTGCACATTGCGGAGAAGCTGGGTGCCGCAGCTGGCATCGAGCCCGAGAAGCTTTACCCCAAGCTGCAATGGACCAATACACTGGACAAGGGTGACTTGGTTCTGCCGGTACGAACTATTGCGTGATCCACCAAGCTAGAGACAAGGGACGAGCGAAGGTTAACATTGGTCAATGCCCTAGGTTCCATCCTTGCAAATCAAGAAGAACCCCCAAGAACTGTGCAAGGAGCTTGCAGAGAAGTTCCCCGAGTCCGATCTAGTTGCGCCTCCTGTCCCCTTTGGCGTCCATCTGCAGTTTTTCTTCAAGCCCGAACCTCTCACCAAGACCGTCATTTCCCGTATTCTGAAGGAGAAGGCTACATTCGGTACCAATGGTAACCAGGGTTTGCGAGACCCTTCGGATCCTTCCAAGGGCAAGAAGAGAATCATTGTCGAGTTCTCGTCGCCTAACATCGCCAAGCCCTTCCATGCTGGTCACCTTCGGAGTACCATCATCGGAGGTTTCCTAGCGAATCTCTACACCGTTATGGGTTGGGACGTCATCAAGATGAACTACCTTGGTGATTGGGGAAAGCAATACGGTCTCCTTGCCAATGGATTCAAGCGCTTTGGTAATGAGGAGGAGCTGCTTAAGAACCCTATCAACCACTTGTTCGATGTCTACGTCAAGATCAACCAGATTGTCGCCCAGCAGGAGGGCCCCATCAAGGAGTTGAAGGAGCAGATCAAGGCCAAGAAGGAGAAGAACGAGGATGTCACCGTGCTTGAAGCCGAGCTTGCCAAGCTCGTTGATGTTAGTGAAGACGAGAAGGCTCGTCGTTACTTCAAGAGCATGGAGGATGGGGACCAGGAAGCTCTCGCCCTCTGGCGACGATTCCGTGACCTCAGTATTGAGAAGTACAAGCAGACCTATGCTCGTCTGAACATTGACTTTGATGTCTACTCTGGAGAGTCTCAGATCAAAAACGAAAGCATGACCGCCGCCTACAACGCTATGGAAAAGGCTGGAGTTTCCGAGAAGTCCGAGGGTGCTGTCATCGTCGACTTCACCAAGCATGGCGCCAAGAAGCTCGGAAAGGCCATCATTGTCCGCAAAGATGGCACTCCTCTGTACCTGACCCGTGATATCGGAGCTATCATGGAGCGTGATGAGGCCTACCACTTCGATAAGATGATCTACGTGGTCGCCGCTCAGCAGGATCTCCACTTGGCTCAACTCTTCAAGATCACAGAGCTGATGGGCCGCAAGGATTTGGCCAGCCGCTGCCAGCACATCAACTTTGGTATGGTCCGTGGTATGAGCACCCGTAAGGGTACTGTCAAGTTCCTGGATGACATCCTGAGGGATGTTGCGGACAAGATGCACGAAGTCATGAAGGGCAATGCCGAGAAGTACGCGCAGGTCGAGAACCCCGAAGAGACGGCGGATATTCTGGGATTGACCTCGGTCATGGTACAGGACATGACCGGAAAACGGTGCGTATATTTCGCTTCTCCCTAGGTTGAGCCCACAAAACTAACAGACTGCAGTATTAACGGCTATGACTTCAACCTCGATGCGATGACCTCGTTCGAGGGTGACACTGGTCCTTACCTGCAGTACGCACATGCCCGTCTCTGCTCCATTGTCCGCAAGTCGGGCCTGAATGTTGAAGAGCTGGACTCTGCCAACCTCGACCTTCTGACGGAGCCCCATGCCGTTGACCTCGTCCGTCTGCTGGCGACCTGGCCAGATGTGCTGCTGAACACTACCAAGACCCTTGAGCCAACTACCATCCTCACCTACCTGTTCCGTATGACACACATTCTCAGCTCCAGCTACGACGTGCTCAAGGTTGTGGGAAGTGAGCCTGAACTTAAGAAGGCCCGTATGGCACTGTACGAGGCGGCCAGGCAAGTATTGCACAACGGCATGAGGGTTCTGGGTCTCAGCCCTGTTGAACGGTACGTGATCACCCTGAATCTAGAAACAAAACTTGGACTAACATTTACCCTTTTCTCCAGCATGTAAATGGCGCAATGAAGGAGAATATAAATATTAGAATGAAGACTTCTTATTACTAAATACCAAATATGTTTTCTTGCTCTTGCTTATGTACATGTCAGGCATCACATCTCACGTAAGCCTGCAAACCAGATATACCAACGCAGTCCGAAGGAGGCTTGAGCAGAGACTTTGGTACAACACAGCAGATTGGGAGGTCGAGACTTTCCAACGCCTCGGAACAAGAACTCAATTATTCAGATGAACAACGTTTAGAAGAAAAAACGGGCAAGACAACCAAAGACAACCATAGATAGCGCAGTCCATATCTCCGCTAGTCACTGGAAGGAATAGCAAAAGCCAACATCAGTTCGGGCTCCAGTTTCACTCTGTTCCAGAAATGTGACCAACAGACTGCAGCGTTACATGCCGCTTACTGCACAATGCCCACCGGGGGGGCGGCGCAGTAAGTGCCTAACGGTCATTACTCATTACCATCTGCACAGCTAGCTAGCACTGCGGCTAGGGCCGAGACTACTGTACATCGTCTCCAGCAAGCGTCATGATTAGCCGCCGCGTTGGTCGCTCAGCTGCCAAGTAGTTGCATCTTTTTCCGCGTCGTGACAGTCCTCGAATGTACTTTGTGTGTCAGCGCGCAAGGTACACACATGCTGTACCACCGTTACCCTCGAAGATCGGCATGGTAAGGGATATCGGACGAGATCAGCGGATAAATTTTTCAGTCCGAAGACTCGGGGTTATCAGAGTTGGGAAATATGAATCATAGGCCGATAGATCCCATGGATGGGAAGCTGGTAGACGGCGACTCGCCCTAGAATGAATGCCTGAGGCTCCGTCGGCGTCCCCGGGCTCTTCGGGGTGGATGTTCTTCTACCTTGGGATTCCAGGATGGGCTGTGGGTAGTATCAATCTATCCATGGAGTAAGCAGCGTGAAATCTAATCGACTGTGGCTGCGAACCATTGATCTCCTCACACATCGATCCTTGTTCTATTTAAGTTTGAGAATCATTCAAAATGACTTATCTCCCTCCGACTGTTTTGTTGTTGTCCCACTGTTCTCTCCGTTATACTTCCACCCGCAAAGTCACCTGACTTAGTTGCTGTTCACCATGGGCAAAGATATCATCAGTCCTGACCTGGAGAGAAATGATAGAGACCAGTTTCTGGTCAATCATACAGTCCACAACTTCGCCTGGAATGACTTGACCGTCACCGTCAAGGACCGCCGGACGAAGAAGCCGCTGAATCTGATTGAGGGTATCAGTGGGAGTATTCAACAGGGTATGCTATTTCTATATGATTGCTACTATTGAAACTGCCGGTACTAACGTTTGCCAAAGGCGAACTGGTTGCTTTGATGGGCCCGTCGGGATGTGGCAAGACGACTTTGCTCAATGTGCTCGCGCGCCGGGCAGCTACATCGGGCGCGAAGACCACGGGGGAATGCTACGTCAATGGAGGGCCGCTCGACAATGCTACCTTTGGCCGGATCACTTCCTACGTGGAGCAGGAGGACGCTCTGATCGGCTCGTTGACGGTGCAGGAGACGTTGAAGTTTGCTGCGGATCTTTCGCTGCCAAGGTATGCTTCCAATGATGGTTCTCTGTGCTACAAGGCTTACTGACAGGGGCCTGCAGCTCTGTTTCAAAAGCGCAGCGGCGTGACCGTATCCAGACTCTATTGGAGTCCTTTGGCATTCTAAATCAGGCTGCGACGCTGGTTGGAACTCCAATCCGAAAGGGTATCAGCGGAGGTCAGAAACGGCGAGTAAGCGTCGCAAGCCAACTGATCACCTGTCCGAAGATTTGTTTTTTGGATGAGCCGACTAGCGGTCTGGACTCGACGGCGAGTTATGAGGTGATTTCATATGTCAAGGAATTGGCGGTAGCCAACAATGTAAGACGAATGCCGTTACTGGATTGAAGACAAGACTGACGCGGGTCACGCAGCTCATCGTCATCGCAAGTATCCATCAGCCGTCGACGACCACATTCCAGCTCTTCGACAAGTTGCTTCTTCTGTCCAAAGGCAAGACCTGCTACTTTGGCCCCGTTCCTCACATGTCGACCTACTTCAGCAGCATCGGGCACCCCATCCCGTTGAACACGAATCCCGCAGAGTTCATTCTCGATATCGTCAGCTCCGACTTCTCCGATGCCAAAGAAGGTAATGCCGTGGAGAGAGTGCAGCACATGCAGGATTCCTGGCTGCAGTCCGCCGAGCGGAGGGCCGTGGACAGTCACGTCTCACAGTTGATCGAGCGCCCCGAGCAGGACGGGAAGAAGATCACAATGGGAGAGCTCTCTCGGCCCAGCACTGCGAGTATCACCTGGTCACTTTTGCACCGCTCTTTCATCAAGAGCTACCGCGATGTTGTGGCGTATGGCATCCGCATCGTCATGTATCTGGGTAAGTAACTATCCCAGAAGTCATGCTCAAAGCATCCTGACTCGAGCTAGGGCTGGCCATCATGATGGGCACTGTCTGGCTACGCCTACATGAGTCACAAGAGTACATCCAGCCCTTCATCAACGCAATCGTAAGTAGTTCCCTCGTTCTTTCTTCGAACAACGCTCACATGGCGGTAGTTCTTCGGATCCGCCTTCATGAGCTTCATGGCCGTGGCCTACGTGCCCGCCTTCCTCGAAGACCGCGCGACCTTCATCAAGGAGCGAGCAAACGGCCTCTACGGCGCCCTCCCATTCATAATCTCCAACTTTATCATCGGCCTTCCCTTCCTCTGTACGTCCCCTCCTCTTTCCACCTTTCCCTCCCCTACAACTAATTGCCGCTGCACAGTCCTAATCTCAATCCTTTTCTCCCTCGTCGCCTACTGGCTCTCCAACTTTCGCTCCGACGCAGTCGCCTTCTTCACATGGGTCATGTGGCTCTTCCTCGACCTCCTCGCCGCCGAATCCCTCGTCGTCTTCGTCACCTCCATCTTCCCCAACTTCGTCATCTCGCTTGCCCTCGTCGCCTTCGCTAACGGCCTCTGGATGAGCGTCGGCGGGTTTCTCGTCTCTCCGACTATCCTTAACCCTTTCTGGAAATATGTTTTTCACTATATTGATTATCAGGTACTTTCCCCTTGCCGGCTCCCTCCTGCTGCGAATTGTGAGAGGGCATGGTGCTAACTACTCCTAGGCATACGTCTTCCAGGGGATGATGGTCAACGAGTTCTCGCGCAGGACGTACTCCTGCGGCGACGGGTGCCACTGTATGTACCAGACCGATCTTGCGGCGCAGTGCCGGATCCGAGGAACGGGTGTGCTTGAGTCGTATGGGTATGCGACTGGGCGGACGGGGAAGTGGGTGGGGATCTTGATTGGTATTATTGCTGTGTATAGGCTATTCGGGTGGATTGCCCTGGTTCTGAGACGGAGTTGAGCTGTTGCGATTGTACTTGGGGGTCATTGATTTCCTTGGTTTTTTTCCTTGCTGCGACTTTGTTTATTGTCTATATATAGAGTTATCTGGATGGTGGGATCAGAGATTAGGACCTTTTGAATTCAGGTGAGGTTTATCGGTGTGATGCATTGAATTAATCGTATTGAATATGGAACACCGACTGGTTTTTGCAAGCCTATCGGCGGTATAATCGTATCAAAAGTCCGGGTCGTCCGGGCTTGTGTCAAATGGCGAAGAGTATTCGAAAGGAATGGCCTTGGAAGGGGATGAAATAGAAAAGTACATCACGACCTCGAGATGAGAAAACCGGCCATCCACCAACTACGAGTAAATCGGGACCCTCAAGCAAAGCACAAGTAGGAGAAGAAAGGTACAGGTATCGCTAATGGGACATGAAAATTCAAAAGTAAATAGTCATTGGCGACGAACAAACAAATCGGGGTATACCTTCTCCGTCGATTCTAAATTGTCCTCAAATGCTGATAACCAAGAAAGACAACGCAAACAGACAGACATGCATAAGGAAACACATGAGGGCCATCCAAGGCAATTATACAAACCAACGACACTCGCAGAGGGGCATGACGGAGCATAAACATAAACGCATCAACATGAATCATTGCAGGTCATCAGAATCGTACAATCGTTTCGCCGTGATGGGCGTGATCGGTCGGAGTCAGTTGACACCATCCATCCTCTGCGCGTAAAATCAAACAATAGAAACAAAGAGCCGCCCGTTAACCAAAAAACCACGGAAATGCAATGAGATCTTTTCGAATCATCTGCAAGCCTCTCCACTTTTTTCGATCAAAATGACAAGCACGGATGGATCGCAAGATGGTCGGCGATCTCGGTGATTTCCGTGGACCCATTTTTTCTTCCCATAAACAAAACCCGAACCTTAAAAGAAAGCAGAGAAACTTTTGGTAAACTGCTTTAACCACCTGTTCCTGGCAGAGTTGATTCTGCACAAAGCATAGACCTCGAGGAGGTAGGCAATTCGAGCATGAACGAACCATCTATAAGTGAGCTCAACCAAGAGAGATGACAAGACAAAGCATCAAAGGAGGACAACGTGCATCAAGGCGAGGTGGCCTAGTGTCGCCCACTGTAAGTCGATCGACTGGATCGGTGACTGGCCTTGTCGGACCGCCGGTCACCTCGGGGACGCCGCGCGTCTTCCAGTTCCCTTCGGGAAACGCTGCCTGTATAATCGGAGCCGCCGGTTAGATACTTCTTCGGTCGCTTGCCCTCGATGTTCAGCTCAACCGCTCCCGTGTCGCCAGTCCGGACGCTGATCCTCTTTCCCCCGACAGACTTTTGAGTGAAACTCATAGTCACACCATTCATGGTCATGACAATATTATCGTCTTCCTCCGGCTTGGCCTCGCCGCTGCTACCATTTTGAGTGCGAGCATCACTACCTCGGCTGCTACGGCTCTTCTGACTTCCGCTGTCACTTTCCGCACGCTGCGATGTTTTGGCTTTGCGCAGGGCATCCGCGGTAAGTGGCACCGCCACGGCTTTGCCTGATCTCGACGCCTGATACTCTTCTGCCTCTCGCTGCTTATCCTCGATATCGCCGCCTGAATTGTAGTCATAGACAGTTGTCCGTTGGCGACGAGCACCCTCGATGGCAATTCGAGCCGGGCGCACGGAGTCATGATAGGACGTAGAGCGTCTGCTACCCCTCAGACTCTGGCTTCGCTCAGGAACCACGGTCTCGCGTGAAGACCGCCGGTATCCGTAGCTCGGCAGCGCGTCTTCCATCTCCGATAGATCAAAGCTTCTGGATGAGCGGCGCTCCGAGGTGAGAGACGTGGTTGTTGCTGACTTTCGTGGTGGATCGGGGCGTTTCTGAATGATGTGCGGCCGGGTGTTATTTTTGATCGGCGGAGGCGGCATGCGATAATAATCTTCATCGCGATTATGAGATGACTGAGAAGGAAGGCGTGGTCGGGACCGGACGGGAGGAGGAGGTGGCGGTTCGAGTAGTTGCTCGTCTTCACTGTCATCGTCGTCTTCTTCATCGTCGTCATCCTCGCTCTCATCGTAAGGCGGGGTGGGAGGCACATGATCCACGACAGGTGGTCCATAAAGAGAAGGGTGCCGCGCACGCGGCTGCTTCTCTCTAGTCTTGGAGACCGATCGTTCCTGGTGGTGGTCGGTTGGAGGAAGAGCCGCAAACTCCTGTACCCCATAATATGGAGACTGTTGGGCATAATGCGAGGCTGCATAGGACGGGCTATTGGCATAAACGGGTGAAGCCAGCGGAGGCCCGGCTTCGTAGCGACTCATAGGAGACGGGGTATACACCATGGGCCCCATACCTGGCATCATCCCATGAAAGCTCGACGGACGAGCATTCGAGTGATACGAGTTGGAGCGACCGGAACGGGCGGAGGGACGGCTGCTGTGAGAGACATGAACGTCCTGGATGACGGACGGGGGGTATAGGCCTTGTGGTGATGGTGGCGGCGGAGGATAGTCGTAAACTGAGGGCGGCGGTTGCGAGACATAGTAGGGACGTTCCATCCGTCTCGGTTCTATTGGTGTTGAGGCATGGTACAATCCTTGATCGCAATCCCGGCAGGTGCCTGGGACGTGACGCACATGAACACTGTCTCGTCGTCGGGGTCTGGAAGGGGACCGCTGAACTGGAGCAGCAGCGTAATGGCTGGAACTGGGATAGGTTCCCACCTGCATCTTATCGTCACGCACAGGGCGTGCAGGCTTTTCTTTTGCACGATCTTTGCGAGAGGAGCGAAATTTTTCAAGGTCGGCTCGCTTGAGCGTGGAGTCGAGTTTAAGAGGGACAGGACTTTTCCGGCCCGATGGGCCAGATTGGGCGCTATTGATAGTGGCGGCTGTGCGACTGGAGTATCCTGAATCACTGGCACCATCAACCAAGGGCTCAAGTCCAGATCTCAGGTCAGCCTTGGAGCGTTTTGCAGCGATGTGAGCAACTTGACGGGTGTCGGGGAGAATGACGTTTGCGTCTTCGTCGTACTCCTCAACGAAGGCAGCATGAGGCACTTTGCCAGTCATGACTTCAAGGCAACGGCCAAGGCCCAGGTTGGGTCCCTAACTAAAGGGGAGGGGGCTGGTAGGGAAGGACACAGTGGATGACGTGAAACGTGGTGATCCAGCAGGCTTCGGATTGCTTAGTCGATTGACAGGAGCCACCACTGCTGCTCCTTCAGGTTGACTTAGTTTTTGTTTCTTTTTTTTCCCCCTTTCCCCTTTTTTCTTTTTAATTTTCTCCTTTAATTTTACCCTTTCGCCTTACCCAATATGGGTAATATGGTAGAAATTCCCCGCTTCGTGGTTTGTTCCTTCAATCCACTTTCTGCGATGGTCCGAAAATGTAGAACGGCCTGCAGGTCAGGCAAGCAGTAGTAGAGTGACGGCGCGCGTCTAGATCGCAGTCTGTCAGCGCCGGGCAGTGGATGCAAACTGGTAGTCGTCCTTCAAAGCCTGCAATGTCTCCATCGAATAATTTTTCTTTTTTTCCTTTCTTTTTCCTTCAAGGAGATACTAATGAAAACGAAGCAGACAGCGAGTGAAGCCGGCGTTGGTTGGTCCGACGCGCGAAACCCTCCAGCTGTGGTAGACGGAAGAGACGGTGGGTCGACAAGCAGAAGGATGTGGCAGATACGGAGCAGAAACGGAGACTGACGGGAGAACAAAAAGAGGAGAAGCGTGCAGTGAAAGATCTGGCGAACGGTGAATGGAGGAACGGCGAAAGAAAAAGTCGCCTGGCTGCAGAGTGTAGACGCAGACCAAGCGTGTAACCAGTAGTCTGTCCTAGTAGTGTACCGGTTGGGTGTTCGTTTCGTCCCAGGTGATTAGGCCTTGACGAGTTGACGAGTAGAGAGGCCCGTACTCCGAAGACCGCAGTAGGCTTGAAGGTGGGGTTGGGACGCAAAGAAAATGTGGTGAACTAGTAACTGTGGAGAATGGAGGAGAAGAGTTTAGATAGGTAGATAGACAGGAAGAGGAAGACAGATTGACAACGCGATGGAACAGATCCAGTCAGGATGACAACACGTATATCATTGGGTAGAGTGATAAGTAAAGTAACCAAGAAGGAAGATCTGTGAAAGACAATATGAAGACTTGACAGAGAGAGGGAAAGTGAAGAGGGAGAGGGAAAAGAGGCTGCAAGGACAAAGATACGCGCAGATGGACGCAAAGTCTTTTTAAGTCGTTGTTACCCAACGGAAGGAAGTAATAATAATGGGCAATAATTAAAGCAAAAAGCTGATCGTGAAGAAACGGAGAAAAAGAAAATCATAAAATCATAACCAAAAGACAGCCAGAAGTATACCCGAAGGGTGAGGGGATTTTCCTCACCTTTTTTTTCTCTTTCTGTTCTTCTTGACCAGTGATGGCTGAGAATGAAGAAAATGATTCTCAACAATACCTTACATCTAATCGTTTTCAACAGCAACTGTGTGGAAGTACGGAGTACAGAGTACTGTAATCCCTCAAATTGTCAGCGAGGTGGGGAGGCGTTGGAAGAGAGAGTGGCAACCGAACGATGCCTGATCTGCCACTAACCAGGTATTATCTTAGATTAGAATGCTTTAATATGTCTTGATAGATTGAGGACAGAGAAAAGAATTTGAACCGATGAAACTGTGCCTGTCGACCTTCGATAGCCTAGAATAGTTTGCTAGTAGTAATATAAGAACGCTCGATGCCATCCGAATATACGTCACTAGCATCTGTGGATTCTTATCCCTTCTTTGGTCAAGGTTACTGGAGCATCTACAGTTGAGTCAGTAGACAGTCATACTCTCCAGCAGGCAGAACTCAGTAGAAGCCTATTGTGCACAGGTGATTATTCCATTGGCCCGTGTGCCAACGACATTCCGACGAGGCACAGAATGACCATGGAAGACCCAAGATTAATGAGGTTCAAATCTTAACTACGGAATACAATGATAGAGTCATACAGTCATACTACCACATATTTATTAGGAGGTGATGATAAGAAGTCTACATTAAACAAGACCAAATACTGCTAGTAATCGTAGTACCCGACGTAGTATCAAAATTGGAAAAGGCAAAACAACGAGATCCCTGGCTCCGAACGGAACCAACCATGGAACACAGAGAGTGACACAACAAAATCATCTCCACTACTTTACTCTGCCTTACCTTGCCTTTACTTAGCTGTCTATCCTCCGATAATGATCATAATAATGCCATCTGCCTTGGATCCTGTGACCAGATGAATCATTTGATTTTCATATTTGTACAAGAAATTGACCCTCTTTTTTCCATTTCAATTCTTGAATCCAAGCCCGGCAGGATATCAGCAATTTCTACTCCGAGATTCTCCTGTCCCAATCGCTGCCCAAATTCCATTGCGGCCCAATAGTTCTGGCATTGGCCTCCACTGCCGCATCTTCCTTGCTCATGTCTCCATCTTTAAAAAAAAATTTTATCTCAATGAGGGGCAGTTTTCAGTCTTGATTTCTTGATAAGGAATGCCCCTCTTCTACATTGATTTTTTGACATCACCATCAGGCAGCACATTCCTTGTATCAACTTACGGTTCCGTTCCGAGTGCTCAGCCTCAAGATCTTTCATCCCAAAGATCTGAAGTAGAAAAATATTGTTGCTTGTGGATAGAAATAAACAATTACCCCACTTGCCATCTTTGTCTAGTTCTGATAAGATTTAGTACACATCTAATGATTTTGTTTCATCCTGGATAGAGTCAGACTATTAGACTGAAACTAACTGGTCCAGGGACCTCCAGATGGTGGGGTGAGCGAATATAATATTATTATTACACCGGCATCGAACTCCCTCTAGAAGCACGCTAGAAAACATCTGTCAGTTGAAACCCATGCATTGGGCATCCTGGTCTATATCGACGATGTTAGGGTTATGCATCTATAATGGTCATCTTGCTGATGCACATATTCACAACAAAGCTTTGCTCCGGGATCGTCAATTTCTATCTATGTAGCCAGGTAAATTTAGAATCCCTGAAACCTCAAGGTCATATTTCTGTCGACTGCAGACTCCGTCGATATCCACTTGGGCACACATGCTATTCTATGTCTCTCACATTTCGTCCATAACCATATCCGCCGAACATAGATTTGAATCTCTGAGTCATATCTAGATACCAGGTCACTACGAGAAGTATGTTGGCTCTTACATAGGTCAATCATCCTGCGTATCGACTCCTGAATGACCTACCCATCAGGTACGTATTTCCGCGGTGCTTGGTAGCTAAACCATGTACAGCTTACCCAAGAGCCTAACAAGGTCTTTTTCACTGATGCCATCTGGATCACTACCCTTTCCAGCTACGGGTGGTATGATCCAGTCTACTCCGTATTTCTTCAGCTGACAGTTGACTGCACTATTAGATCCTTTGATCGACCAAAGTTAAGAATCACTGGATGTAATTTCCACTTCCCATTGCTTTTTCAGCAAACTAGGTTAATGCTGGTCTCATGTTGAAGCCCATCTATTTACTTTAAGTCTAGTGCAAGGCTGCCCTTTGGTCTCATGAACTGCATTAAACTTCCGTGTTAGCCCAGAGATCTAAGATCCTGGATGCATTCACGAGAAATGCAGAGTTGGACTGTTGAACTCTGTAAGGACTTGTTCTATGCTTTACTTGCTGTATTCTGCCATCGCTATCTCGTCATCAAGTCCATCCCATACAATATCAGTGAAAGGAATCATTTTTAGATATAGAACTGAGCACCAGGCCGTCGGCACCTGTATCTTTACGCTCAGATGTGAGTGGTTATGGGCCCTTGAGGGGTACCTTAAGGAGTGTAGCATATTTAAAGTCTCTAAATAATAAAAAACATATGTAAAATACTCCGTACACCTCTCTTTCATCTTCTTAATTCGACTTTGTTTGTCGGCGCATCATCCATCGATATCGCCGATTTGGTTTTCGATAACATGATGACTCAGCAAGTTGCCTGTACAACGCCGATCGCCCAAACAAAAGCGTCATTCCCAGCCTCCCTCATTATATCCAACCACCGCAATTTCAAGAGTTCTACGTTGCTTGACTCAGGTCTGCGTCTCTCAGTATATTCTGCATTTTCTTCTCTTTATCTTGCGTAAAACCAATTTGTGAACTGCCAACCGTCGACATATTTGCTAACATCCATTCCTCATCGGAGCCATAGCACATACCAAGTGGAGCTGACAGCAACATTCTCTGGAGATACAGAATCCGGGGATCAACCTCCGAGGGTAAAGCCCCTCATTCCACGAGGACCGTCAATCAAGTGCGCTAAAACTGATCTCTTCAGAGTTCCGTCTTGAGCTGCGCGCTCTTGACAGCTCTGGTTTCTGCCCACTATGCCTCCTGTCCAACTAGTGGGGGACTTCCCCGGTATTTCTCTTGAGTATATTGTCGGCAGAGAGAACCAGGTCGCCAGTCATGACCTTGATACTACCGACGGCTCCGTTCTTTCATCTCCAGCAGAGGTTGTCAAAACCCTGAGCCGCAGAGCAGACGAGGCGAAGACATATGTCCCCGGTCAAGGAACAGTCGACCCCAAGAACATCAACATGCAGGGGCTATTAGCATTGTTTGGGTTGATTGGAGCAGCATTTGTTCTTGGCGCCATCTGGTTCTTCTTCTGGGCAAAGAATGGTGGATTCATCTGGAGAAAAGGCGACTGGGATGAATATAAATCTACCGTTCTGCGACGCAAAGGCCCCGACGGACGGACCCTCAGTAATGCCACGAAGAGTACGAGACTGGGTGGGGGCAGTATCGTTGGCAAAGGGTATAGCGACGATGGGTACACGGTTGCCGACGGATACACAGACACCGCAACGACGATCACCGAAAAGGAGGAGGGAGACCACAAGCGCAAGCGCAGATTCCGGGAGACGGCTAAACAGAAACTCCTGCGCAGACGCAAGGACGAGAGCTGGGAGGGCGAAGCCGACGAAGACGTGCGTGCCTACCGCAAGGAGAAACCGGCCCGGATCGGCGGCATCAATTGCGAAGGGGACGGAACCTACCACGGCAGTGACTACGACACCTCCAACCCACCCACCTCCTACAACGCGAGCGAGATGAGTGAGGTACGCGACTACGCCTACGAACCCGCGCGTCAGAGCCGCAATTTCTCCTTCACCCCCGGAAGCGAGGAGGTCCTGAGTCAGACGACGGAGGAGCGCCAACAACTCCGCGAGCCATCAGCGAGACGACACAATCGTCGCCGAGAGAGACGTCGTGCTCCCCCGACCACCTCATCGCGCCAAGGCAGCCCGCGCAAACGAGACCGTCAGTCCGTGCCAGGTCATTACACCGAGCCTCTGGATTTCTCGTCAGCGGGCTCCAGATCCGAGTATCAATACTCCAATGTGGAAACTGATGACGGCTCGGGGACCAAGCACTACCATCATCCCATCCCAGGACTCAGCAAGGGATACCGCCGCGAAGGCGGACGGAGCAGACGACGAGACAGCCTGAGCGACAGCGACGGCGACGAAACACGGTACTCATGAGAGACATAAATTTAACAACGACTTATGGAAATGCGCGCCTCTTTTCTTGCCTTTCTCTTTCTCTTTCTGTCTCATTTCCTGGAACAGACTGTAAATAATACGACGCTTACGTGAAGTTTCACCTTGTGTTTTATGTTCAATGATTGCAACGGATATGACGAATGGGATGGGATGGATCGGGATGAAACAATACGACAATGGAATGGAAGTTTTACTTTGGCAGGGATTTGTATGAGCCACGGAGTCAGATCGTGTCATGAAACATATCATCTTTTGACTTTGACTTTGGGTTGATTTCCTGAAATCAGCTAAACACTCCTGTAACAACATCAATAAGCGGAATATCCTGCTTATTTACTCCACACCAACCATTAGGTAACTACTTCTTAGGATGACCTCAGCTGAACGTAATCTCGGGAAGGACACTCCATCTGTCCAATACTAGGGTGCGTAGCTGATGCAGGACTATCCACGAGATACCTAGCTCAAAGGCAACCAACGATACGAGGCGCCGCAAGCCACAACCCATCCTTACAAGCACACCCATGCATTACTACGAGCTGAGAGCTCGATCGGGTGGGAAAGGGGACAGGGTCAGTTGCGGAAGTGGGACGATACGGTAGACGTTTCACACGTCGCAGAATCTATCATTCGGGAATATAGATGTGTTTGGCTAATATCAGCCTTATTGAAATTAGGTATTGTAGTGTTGCTTGCTGAGTCCATTACGATGTGTCTGCCAATAGGTGTGTGTGTTCTGATTCGCTGGAACGAGGAAACCGAAATAGATAAGACGCCGGTGAAGACAATCTTTGAAGAGGGGAAGGTGTTGAATGGCGACAGATGAGAAATATTCAACGGATGCTATTGATGCGCCGGGCCCAATCCAGGTCTATACATGCCATATGCAAAGTAAGCCGAAACAAATGCGAAACGTAAGATAAGAGACTCCCGCAGAGTCAGAGGAAAGGGACGGGCAACGAAGTAACTGGAGCAGTGAGAGGAAGTATTAGAGCGATAGAGTGCGTAGAGGTGAGGCGCAGGAGACTCCCTTTTTTGGAGTAATGCCAGGCTCAGACTTGCTTTTCTGTAGCCGAGGTCTAGTGGCCTTGCTTCTCTCGGTAGCGCCCGTGTAATCATAATCATCGGTTTGGGACAAAGTCCGCGGGGAGTTCCGAACTGTATCGTCTGAGAACCACACCGTCAGGGCCAAGCGACTGATATTTGCATCATCCCACCCTTCGTCCGACAACTGCTGGAGTTCTGGGGCGGCTTTGAGACGTGAGATTTCTACCGATGAGTGTCGGAGTTGATGCAGGAGCCACTTATTTATAAACATGGCACTGCTGACTTTAGCAGACCCTGGCTCGTAGAAGGGGGAAGAGTCGTCAATCGCTGAAGTCTTCAGAGGATCTTCGGGTTGGGATGCCACTTCTTCAAGGCCCATTCCATATAGAAAATCCATGTCTCCGGTGTATTCTTCGGTCCGGAGCCCTCGTTCGTCGCAGATAGCCCGGAGACGGACAATGTCCAGCATTGTCTCGTGGAGTTCCTTCCGAATTTGCGTCCTTGACCCGTCGTATGACCGCAGGAATTGGAGAGACTCCTCATCCAAAGAGATATTGAGCGAGCTTCGTAGCCTTTGTTTGTCAACAATGGTGTACCACTGTGAATCAAGCTCCGCCAAGCGCTCTTGTAGTATCCGCGCGTCTCCCACTCGCGAGAGGTAATCAAACACGGCAGGTGGGTATTCCTGAGGTTCATCATGGAACGAGAGTGCGCCATCATCGGAGGCGCTGCTTTCAGCCTGAAGGGTTACCTTCGATAGTCCTGGTGGCGACTCACGCAATGATTTCGCGAACCGCTGCATAGATTGGATGAGCACATACTCCTCTTGATCCAGCTCGTCTTCCGTCCGATGATACGTTTGCTCCAGGTCCAAGTATGATTCCGTGGCCGACTCAAGCCCTTCAATCAGGTTAGCGAGCTGGTGATCTTGTGCGAGAAGCGAGTTGAGTCTCTTCATCAACGCGGCTCTATGCTTTCCTTCATCTTCTCGCTTGTAGCGTAGAGCAACGCGCATTTCTCGCGCCCGAAGCCTTCTAGCGGAGACAGCCTCTAATTGTTCGATCAGCCGCCCACTTGCGGAACTGGGTCCAAGTGACGGAACATGGTCACGAGTTTCGCTAGGCTGGTGGGAAGCTTGCGACTTCCAACCCTGTCCCCGGTCCTCCTGTAGATTGTCTGAATGCTCTCTTGGGTTTGTTGGAGAGGGCAAAACATCAGCATCCGTGTCCCTAAAGGAATCGCTATGAGAACCGGCCGGTCCGTGCAAGAGTCTGCTCACAATACTGTTGCGCTCTGCATGATCATCGTGACCTCCCAAGGTACCAGGTTGAGATAACCTCCTGTGGGGAAAGCTTAAGAACGACGTGGTGCCTGGACCTGGACCCAGTGGATCGGCATGAAGATCCAGCTCCACAGTGCTAGAGGGCCGAATGTCCCCTTTCCTCCTCTGCGCATCATGCGAATTTTTTAAGTCACTTGGGAGAGCTCTGAAAGACAAGGGTAACAACTGAATATAAGCGACTCACCCCTTTGTAGGTTGGATATGGATCCTTCATCCGACCCGGCCAAGACCCCATCTTGCAACTACAACAGATCAGGTAGTGGAAGGCTTCCTTTATGCTTACATCTTCTGTGTCCAGGAGACCGGGCAAAAGAGTGAAGAAAGGAGATTAACTGTGTATCAAAATTTCTCTTCTAGCCCACGTGTGTCCCGATCGTTGGACTACTGTGTTGTTCTGCCACAGAAAGGGGGGGTTAGGCCGGAATGCTTTTCTGTTTACCTTGTGCCTTGGGGCTTCACATTTCTCCCGAAATTTGGCCAGCACCAATATAATACTGACCTGGTCCGCCTTGTTATTGTTTGCTTTTCCCCAATATCTTATTCTTTCATGGTTTTGTTCCTTGGTCTTTGGGTCATTTTCTAATAAGCCGGATGAAAGGGATATTGCCCATCTATTTCCTATTTCCTTGCCTGGATGCGTCACGTCGATGAGTCTCATAGGCGGATGCCAGCATCACTCTGTGCGACCTCCCAATCACCAGGCCGGAATGGCGACAGGCATCATTTCCTGTTAACTCGCAGTTCTCCCCATGACTTCCCACAATTAAAGATTCAGATGCTTGAAAGGACAAAATATATTGATGACAGCCTTGCGAGTGTGTTTCATGAGTCGTGGCTTTCAAAGCACACGGGAGCGTTCGGCCTTCCCGTGCCGTCTCATTGGTGCTACTAATCCTATGGAGCTGGTGATGCGCTACTGAGTGTCTCCTACTGGTCAGACGGACCAAGCCGTGTAGTCTCCGTTCGAGGTGCAGTAGTAGTTCCTGTCAGACCCCTCTCCCATTTCGTGGAGAGAACCATGAACTAAGCTAATCAGTATGGATGGGTAGCAAAGCGTCCATACGCCAACCCCCCCTGCGAGGCCAATCAAGAAAAAGAGGGTGCTTATCCCGGACCTCGTAAAGCCAGATACGACTTTCCTGGGTCGATTGTCATGTGCGACATCTCATCTACGAGTAGAATTCGGACAACAAAGTAGGCACACATACCTGGCGCTGATCGTGCATCGAAGCTGTTCGGTCAGTCTGATCCTTCTATCAATATGGAGGGAAGTGAGTGACAGCAGAAGAGCCTCAATTTGGCTCCTTCAGCCCAGCTATGTCGGTATGGGTTGCCACTACCGTCAGGTTGCCTTTAAGCAGCCATGCAGTCCAGTAGTCCAACTGTTTGAGAGCTTCGACTCTCGCACCTCCAGATCTTCTCGATCAACGTATTTCGATAAATCCAAGCAGTGACTTATTCAATTGTGACTTGTCTGCAACTGTCGGAAAACGAAGTATGGCCAATTCTGAAAGATGGCCCCGACATCAGCATCCTAGTGGTAGGAGGCCTGCACAAACATTATCTCGGATTCGTCGCAGAAAGCTCATTTATGCATTTAGCTACTCATCGTGACAACGGAGGGCAAAGCGATCGATCAGCGAGACACGAGGGGTCGAATTCAAGACGGTAGAAAAAAAGTTCCATGGCTGCTCACGGTCAATGCTGATGTGACTTGCTTAAGTGACGTTCCACGCTCGTCGTCAGCCCTTCCCTACCGAGATGAAAGTGGTCGTCCTGCAAGTGATGTGACTCTCGCATCCCCTTCATATGGCTTACCGTCTCGACATGGTGGACAGCCGAACAATTTTCCAGCGTATGTTGAAAGCATATAACTTAGCTGGGAGGTATGGTCCATGATATGAAAGGTACTGACGGCAGGAAACTTGAATAGTGTTCAGAATATACAACAGAGCTCTCTGCGCCATTCAGTCCATAGATCGACCCCACCCGTCAATTATCCTTCTGGTGTCTACGATGGAGACGTGGCCATTGAAGGTGCATACAACACCCAGCGTAATTATCGTGCATCTGCTGGGGACCACAATTCTAGGGCTATGGACACTCTGACTACTGATTTTGCACACATGGGAACACGCTTCCTAACCCAGGGATCCAGCGAGCTACACAGCGATATTTTTGAGAGTCATGATTATCAACCAGCAAGTCCTCGCAGGCATCATAATCATTTTCCAGCGTCTGGATACACGCCACCAGACTTGACACTCGCGCGCATTCCTGGAGTGCATCAAAGTGCCAGTGGTCGCATGATGTACAGTCCAGTGCCTGTATTAGGTTCAGATCATACGGAAACACATGTCACATCCGAACAGAGCAGTCCTCCGCTTGGGGTGAGTGAACATTCGCAGTCCAGATACGACACGCGTCTGATGATAATATAGACTCTGCAAAACCGAAAGGCTTACAGCATCCGCGGTGAATCAGGCGGAGTGTATGAATCCCCTCTCGATTCGCGTATGTGATATATATTGCCCATGGCCCACTTCAGCCATCTAATAATCTCTAGGTTATCAAGTGCAGAGACCCCCTAGCAAGTTCTTTGTCGTGGGAAGGGTAAGAACTATATGAGGAGCCCCCAGATCATCCTCTTTTCTGCAAAGCCTTTTCGTACTATCTGCAACTTTCTGACAAATTGTACAGGTCTTCGCAATCCTCTGGCATGAAGGCAGAGGACAACAAGGAACCGTAATCTCACAAGGAACCGTGATCTCGGACTTCCAAAGCCAAGGCAGAACCACCCAAAACCAATTCACCCGAGGCAGATATGGAGAGGAGATCTTCAGCGGTATCCGGCGCATGGTGGTTGTCAAAGCGATGAGGCAATGCGCCTGGTGTGTGTAAGTCAAGCCCATTGAGGAGCTATTCTACCAACCAACGCTGATTATACAGTTCAGACCAATCACCACTTATGGTGGCAAAGGAGTAGCCAAACCCGGCGTCGACCCCGCCAAACATGCCATTGTTTATATGCGGGGGTCCGTGCCGACCCGCAAAGCTGATGAGCCACGAATGACCAAGGAACCCTTGGAGATCAAACCAGCGAGACCTGACGAGAGACTCGATGAGATGTCTCGTCTGAATTTCGGTAAGGTCTACACCGTCGAACATAATGTCAAAGTGCGCGATGTCGGGATGATATCCGAGACCTCAATGGTCAAATTCAGAGGCTATGCAAGTAATGAATTCAGACTCGATATTTAATGCAGCTTCAAGACGTTCCAAGTGCAAAATTCCCATACGGTGAGGATTGATTGTTTTTGGTGCTCAAGGTGGACACTGTCCCTGTGTCCAACTTTCAGTTTCTATTGCCGTTTCTTTTCCTTGATTCTTCGCTCTTTTGCCCGCGCTTATTCAAGTTCTTTTAGGGCTGGAAGGATGACTGTGTCACCGAATACGTATTTGCAACATATCGTAATACGACAGTGATTGACCTAGGCGAAAATTGTTTGTTCTCAACGCCATTTATGGTCTATGAATACGACTTGAAGCACACCAGTGCAGATTTTGTATGTGCGATTGTTTTTCGGGCCCTTTTCATGATTCATCCATGTTGCTATCACATCAGTGTTTGAAAAATACCTTGCCTTGCCGAACGGAAAGATGAGGATATGATATAGTCAGACTTAATTATCTTTCCTGAACGATTGAGAAAAGTATGTTAAAACTGCTAGAGGAAGAAGTAATACTCCGTACTATATTGAAAAGAGTGTCAACATCAGTGGATGAAGCTTGGCACTATCAAAGGAGTAGATAGTGGAGAAAATACTGCCGCGGGAATCTCACCGCCCGACAGAATTTCTGAAACCGCCCGAACGAAGGAAAACTTTCCAGTCTGCAATATCCTACAATCAAGTCAACTTCAAAGGGCTTTTCCAACGGCTTTTGGAGCTCTGTGTCGCCAAAATGAAACGCAAGCTTGATGCCAATGATGTCCCCTCAACAGAGGTCGCAGAGGAAAAGGAGACAAAAGATGCGGACAACACCGATTTCGAAAGCCTCAATCTCGATCCCCGACTGCGCCAAGCTTTGATCAAAGAACAATTCACGAAGCCCACTCCCGTTCAATCCAAGGCCATCCCGCTCGCTCTTGAGGGCAAGGATATTCTTGGTAAGCATAAAGGATTTAGTATGTGCTATGGTTTGACGCCGCTAATGAAATCAGCCCGTGCGAAGACAGGCTCTGGAAAGACTGCGGCCTATGTCCTCCCGATTTTACAGACGATCCTTCAGAAGAAAGCTGTACGTTATCATAGTCTCATATTCAAGAAGACGAATATTCTAAGACGCCTAATTGTCTAGGCCGATCCCTCGTTAAAGGCTACCACTGGCCTCATCCTCGTTCCCACCCGAGAGCTTGCGGAACAAGTTCAGAGTGTTATCACCAAATTTTCTGCATTCTGCGGCAAAGATGTTCGCTCCGTGAATCTTACACAGAAGGTTTCCGACGCTGTGCAGCGCACCATGCTCGCCGATTACCCAGACCTGATTGTATCCACTCCCGCTCGTGTGATTGCCAACCTGGGTACTTCGGCCCTGTCACTGGAGAATTTGACGCACCTGGTAATCGATGAAGCGGATCTGGTTCTTTCCTATGGCTATGAAGAGGATATCAATGCATTGGCGAAGGCGATCCCCCGCGGTGTGCAGACGTTCCTCATGAGTGCAACCCTCACGTCTGAAGTCGATACTTTGAAGGGCTTGTTCTGTCGGAGTCCGGTGATTCTGAAGTTGGAAGACAAGGAGGATGAGGGTGCCGGTATCAGTCAGTTTGTTGTCAGGTATGATCGATTGTCCTAACTGAGAATGCTTGGTCTCTGGCTAATGGTTGCGGCAGATGCGCGGAAGATGAAAAGTTCCTCCTGACCTACGTCATTTTCAAACTACAGTTGATCAAAGGCAAAGTCATTATCTTTGTTGGCGACATTGACCGCTGTTATCGCCTCAAGCTCTTCCTTGAGCAATTTGGGATCAAAAGCTGTGTCCTCAATTCGGAGCTGCCCATCAATTCTCGGATTCACGTTGTGCAGGAGTTCAACAAGGGTGTTTACGATATTATTATCGCAGCGGATGAGCAAGAAGTGATGGGATCGCGGGCATCTTCCAAGAAGTCCAAGGAGGCCACTGACGGAGACGAAGAGTCCAAGGACAAGATGGGCTCTAGTGAAGACGAGGACAACGAACCAGAGCAGACCGGTAAAGCTGCCCGCCCAGAGAAACGTCGCAAGACATCAGGAAAAGCCAAGGATTACGGAATATCCCGTGGCATTGATTTCCAGAACGTCGCATGTGTTCTAAACTTCGACCTCCCCACTACTTCCAAGTCCTACACCCACCGCATCGGCCGTACAGGAAGAGCCGGCAAAGCCGGCATGGCCCTGTCATTCGTCGTCCCAGCGGACGAATTCGGCAAACACAAGCCCACCAGTTTCCCAACCGCCAAGCACGACGAGTCCGTATTGGCGAAGATCGTTAAGAAACAAGCGAAACTCGGCCACGAGGTGAAACCCTACCACTTCGAGATGAAGCAGGTCGATGCTTTCCGGTACCGTATGACGGACGCCCTTCGCGCAGTCACACGCTTGGCGATCCAGGAAGCGCGCGCGCGCGAAATCCGCCAGGAGCTGGTCAAGAGCGAGAAGCTCAAGCGGCACTTCGAAGAGAATCCCGAGGAGCTCAAGCAACTGCGCCATGACGGCGAGCTTCGCGCCGCGCGGATCCAACCACATCTGAAACACATCCCGGATTATTTGATGCCGAGCAAGGGAAGGAAGGGCATCTCCAGCGAGGACGTTGGGTTTGTTGGTTTCAGGAAATCGGGAGAGAATCGGATTCGCAAAGCGAGAGAGAAGAATCGGGGTAAGGGTAAGGGGCGGAAACCATCCGGCGTGAGAAAGGTGGACCCGCTCAAGACCTTCAACCGGGGTCGCAAGTGATAAGGTTGTTGATGGATGTGTTGGATGTGTCTTTTATGATAGATCTGGGAGGGAATACAAAAGTTTGAAATGGCTGCATAATCATGTACATACAGGCGATCCTAAATCTATAGATACCAATTGCGATTCTCTAGTGACCTAGTTGTATACAAGGCGCCGCCCGCCTCCGATCAGAGTCGTCAGTCTAAAGTATCAATTAATGTCTTATGGAACGCTCCTATATATACTGTAATCGATATCACCGTTCTAGGTGTAGCATCATGGGACGAAACTTCGATAATCCGCCCCGAGTAATTTTTTAAGGATGCCGGCATCCAATCCCTCCAAGCCAAAAGAAAAATGCACCCACTTTCCTCGTCCGCTCCGCCGAAGCTGCAAAACACTTCTCTGCACCGCTTTCGCAGAACGCAGAGTCTCCCGGTAATACTCCAATTCCTTCGCTCGCCTGTACTTGATGCGTTCGACCTCGACATCCCACGGAAGATCCGGAGTATCGGACGGAGCGGGAGATGGTGCATGGATGGACGAAGCGAGCGATCGCAAAGGAGACGATGGTAGTCGCTCACTTGCATCGCTTTGGGGTACGGCGAAGTCACTGTCCTCGACATGAGGGAGCCACCCAGGTCCTAGGCGGATATACTCGATATCCCTCCATGATCCGTTCCATTCGGGACCAGAGGGCAGGGCTTCGCCGTCCGGGCTAACGCCTTCCCACGTCAACGCGGGGATCCAGTCCCCGCAACCTTCGAGATCCAACCACTTCAGACAATATGTTACGCGTGAGACCCTGCGCAGAATGGCAGCTGCTTCGGCCCAGTTGTTCTCCATTCCAGTGTAAGAGTCTGTACCGCCGTAGGCGAAGGTGAGGGATCGTTGGGTGGGATGCCTGATACGGGTGTTCATAGCGTTCGGAGTAACTGTCGGTAAAGGCCAGTGCGCCAAAGAGAGATGGGTAATTGTTGATAGACGCGATAGGAGGTCGACAAGGGAGTTCCAGTTCGCAGCTGCAGGTTTGGGGTGCGCTAGGGAGAGGAAGCGCAGATTCTGGAAGCGAAGGCCCTGGCTTAATGCCTTGGGAATGGGCATATTAGGATTTTCATCCACCAATTCATCTTCGTCATCGATCTCCTCCCATGATGACGGAACAGGCTTTTTAGCCTTGCCTTGTGCAGGACTTGCTCCTGACTCGTTCGAAAGCAAAAGTTCACGCGAGAGCTGTTTTATAGTCATCCAGCGCCCTAATGCACTGCTCAAATCCAGACGCGAAACCTCTGAGTCCCCATCTTGGGCTATATCCCCAGCATCCCCACTCTCGTAGCCATCAGTACCGAATTTCTCAAACAGAGGCTTCAACCCATGCATCAGCCCTTTTAGTGGTTGATCTCTCGCATAACCAGCAATATAGCTCAGCAGCAAGATCTTGACATGACTGGGCAGCACAGCCAGAAATTGCCCATCGTACTCGATATGCCACGCCCATTGCGACGCCATGGTCTTCAGAACCATATGCAACAGGTCCGACTTGCGCGGGAACGTGGTCCCCGGTAGCCGATCCAACCGGTATATGATCCTCTCCACTCGCGCAGCATTTGTCGCATTCAAATCTTCATCCGATGTATCGTTATCATGACTCCCCAAGAGCCAGCTCTGGGGAGGCGGCGGTCCGGGAGTCCTCCTGAGCCGTCGTCCAGTAACTCCGACGCGGCGTGCTTCTGGGCGGGGACGAGGTGGCGGGGTTTCAGGAAGCTCTAGCAAGTTCCGTAGTGACGGGTGGACCGATCGAGGAGCGACAAACCGGGTTGGGCTGCCAGCGCCGTCTTCAGGCGAGCGGGAAACCTGAGTGCGACGGAGGTGGTTGATCAGGTCGTTGACCGATGGTGTCGATGCGCTCGAGGACGAGGCCTGCGAAGCATGGAACCGTTCATTTTGGTTACGAGGGCCGGATGAGATTAACGTATGATGAGCGGGACTGACAGGCTTCGCGAAGGAGTGTTTGTGGTGCTTTTTGGGCATAGAGAATATGATGACAGAAAGGAACGGGAAGCAGGTGGGGTGTTGACGGAGCGGCGTTGGAGCAGCTGGGGGGGTTTTGTTTTTACCCACGGATGATTTCGCCCCCTCACCCGGAGAAGGGCACAGGGCTGGACTCGACTACGGAGCAACTAAACGACGTTCTACATCCTCAGGTTTTTGTACACGCACCATTCGTAATCTTACATATGTACTTGAGGAACAAAGAGTAGGGCAGCCTGACTCATATGTCCCTTACCCATGACTCATCTTTCATTTTGCCTTCTCGTTGCGGACCTTCTTCAATCCATGTCTCCGCGAGACCGTGTTTGGGGTCTTCGTCGGAGAGGCCTCTGGTCCGTCTTACCTCCAAGACAAGATCCCGGACCTTCTTGGTAACCTCCTTTCGCAGCTCCACCGCCTCTTCGTCGTGCAGCAGTTCGTCGCTAAGTACGCCGAGGGGAAGATTGCGAGTCTCCGGTGACGCTGACTCAGCCTTTGCCTTGATCTCACGCCATCTTCTTCTCATGTCGCCAAAGACAGCCTCAGAATCTACCTTCTTTCCAAATGTGATGCTAATGTCCTTTCCTACTCGAGGAAGGAACCGAGGAAAGCCACGGCTTTCGTGCATGACCTGGTCAAATCCCTCTAGCCAGATTGGGACAATGTCAGGACACTCGTTTGCTTCCAATATCAGTCGGGCGACACCCCACTTGAAATAACGCATCGTTTTGTTCGGGGCCTGGTGTATTTTCCCCTCGGGAAAGATGTGGACCCAGGAGTATGAGTTGCAGGCGTAGGCAGACGGTGCCAGATGTGAATCCATTCCAGTAGTGGTGTAAGCCGTGGGAAGATCCGAGAATGGGTCGACGCAGATGTTCTCTAAGCTCCAGTGCTGTCTTTCGGGAGGCGGGAGGTGTGGATCTGGAGGGAACGGCCCCTTCGACAATAACCGGATAGCTTGGGTTACGGCTGGCTGCGCCAAACCGCCATAGGGCGAGTGTGCTAGTCGATGTGTGGGTAGCACTTGGCCCATCGTGAAGAAGAGAGCTAGAGGTCTACTCAGGTCCAGCTGGTTAGCCGCAACACCAGGACCAGACTGGGTGTTGTTTCATACCGGCTTTGATAACAAATATCATGACTGCCAAAGCCCCATCTCTTGTTGGACGAGGAAAGTCCAAAATTCCACCGTAATGGAATCGCTCCCCACATGATCGGATCATCCATACTGCTCGAGTCAGAGACAACGGTAAGCTTCGTCGAAGTCGCAGATGGGTGCCGCCTCAAGCTTCGAGGCGCATCGTACGTACGTACACGCTTATATGGTTCGAGACTGTCGAATCAATCCCATGTCAGCAATCGATGTCCGCGCAGCGATCAGACAGAGGCAGAGGATATTTGTAGAGTAAAGAGGATCGATACCTGTCAGCAAACCCCTCGTCCTTCGCGACCTATCCTGTCGGGACTCGAGTAATTCCAGAAAGGAATTCAAGCCATTGATTTCCGGACGACTACACATAAACAAGAACGAACGGCACAGCGCAGCGACTCCGAAAATCGTCGTAGCCGAAAGCGCCCTCCAAGGAAGAGACGGGCAATCGCCCGTCGCGCTGCGATCCGTAGAACGGGACATGGTATACAGCTCTACCGAGAAGGATCCATGGACAAGTAGATAGACAACAGATGCAGCGAGAACAAAAAGACAAGAGAATGCCAACAAGGGCCAAAGAAAGATTGGAAGAGCAACGAGGGGAAGAAGATCTACATAACTCCCCCAGACAGAGACGAGCGGCGTGAAAGCAAGAGACGCCATCATTGGCTTTGGCTTTGCGGCCGCGGAGGTCGGAGGCGAGCACGGACCACCCTGCACCTCCGAACCTCCAGAGTACAAGTATTTTCGCCCCGAGTCTGCCCATCACCGACAGCGACAGTGCCATTCTTGCAGCATTTTCAGCGAACAACTTGTCAGAATACCGCCAAGATGTTCAAGGCCTCGTCACCGCTCTTCTCGGGTCTTCTCTGGTATGCCCCAAGCCTCCGATGCAGTCTCTGCAGTGGCTCTTCCCCTCTGTCTTTTTTCACTACCATCAAGCACACGACTAATGGGAGCGAACGAACAGGAAGATCCCATGGCGTATTTCACAACCCCAGAAAGCACGGCAACGGAAGCGTCTACGCGCTGTTGACCGCGTGGTCGACACCCTCAGCGCCGCCTTGCGACGAAACGGCCAGAGCACAAAAGCCGTCGATCGGTGGTATGCGGAAATGCCTCGGGAGGAAGAGATGTTGCCCAAGGACAAGTATACGCTGTTCGATAAGAAGGAAAAGACCTATCGGAAGGGTATTCACAGTACGTTTGTCTCAGCATTGTCACTACTGGCCTCTCTGTGAGGGGAATATACAAGGATGCTGACAACTCTCTTTTAGAACTGCCCAAGTGGACGAGAGTCAGCCAGCGCTTGAACCCTCCTGGTTTCTAAGTTCTCTTCTTCGACTCGCGATACTGTTCAGAACCATCCATACGATCGTTTGGAAATGTTTGTATAATACACCACCGCCCTTGTCGCCTAGATCCTCTGATGAAGATGAGGTTGGGCTAGAAAGGATACAGGGAAGCAAATCGGAGTTCTCGGCTATTGGGAATTTACACAATGACTGCGATGGGTTTTCAATTCGGCTTACATTCATACAAATTTGAGAGCATATTTCACATACAGAGATCTCGTTTCTTGATAAGATAATACCTTGATCATACGTGTATAACAATAGATGATAAACTGGGTCCTAGAACGCTCTGGGAACAGAGTGGAAATTCTCCCAGCAGAGTCAATATGATATCTATCTGACCTATTGACGACAGACCGCTTCGTCAACCGCTCCGAATTTCGCCGTATTAGATGCAAGCCTTGGAGAAATGTCCAGCGGCTGGTACCTCTTACGCGGTGTCCGTTTTGGGAGTGTTCAAAGCTTCATATGCTATGGCCTGGAAGTACCGGGTAAGCCCAACCGCTGTCTCCTTCATCCTAGTTCGATTGGCCCTTCCTTCATAGATCGCTTTACGGACTCGATAACCACGGCGCACCCTTTGCCAGTCACCGAGAGTTTCTTGCCAACCTGCTCCTCCTTCGTAGTATGCGTCTTGTTGCATGGTTGACATTGCAAAACCTTGCGGGGGCTTTCGAAGAATCCAGCTTGCGGGATCGACTTTCCCATCCGGTGGTTCATCTGCGGAGTCTTCCAGTAACGCGACGCCCTTGACGACGTCTCGAAGTCCTGATGCCCGTCGATTGCGATTGACAGCAACCCTCCAGGAATTCAAATGAGGTCTGTTGGCTGTTTTGCAAGGGCTCTCGGGATATTTGGGTCTCGGCCCCCAGCAAGGTATTGGATACGGGGAATTGAATCGTGGATCTCCCCAAAGACGTCTTGCTTGAATGGGGACCCGTGAAATAGGATCGAGCACAACCCAAGTCTCTCTATTTAGCCAGTGATTGGCAAGCAAGGCAAAGTGAAAAGGCCTACGCCCAGGACTAAGCTGTTCGAAGAGCCATTCCAATTTTCGATTCAGGTCGTGCGCTAGCCTCGCCTCCCAGGTGCTTAGACTTCGTAAAGGTACCTTTCCATGTGCCAGGTGCCTAGCTTTTGGTTGATGTTTCTTCCGCAGCTTCTTGCTCTTGTTAGTTTCGTCCAAGCTCCGTGGACTCTCTACACGATCTGAGCGCTGAGAGCTCTGAACGGCGCCAGGAGACGTAGCCTGGAGCCCCAAATCTCTGACTTCTGCACTTCGACGTGGACTATTATCGATGCGAAGTTGTCGCTTAAAACGTCGGTGTTCAGCTTCAGAATCTTGTGCGCTTTTATCCAACATGTCGCCTCTGTCATGATCAACGTGTCGTTTCATGGATACGGCGTGACTGGTTGCGGAGGAGGAGGGATTGACAATACTTCTTCCAAAGGTCCTTGGGAGCAAGTCCAGCAATGCAGCGTGTTCGGACGAGAAACTGCCAAGGAGTCCAGATTCGGGGCTCCCTGGAGGACCGAGAAGCGGGCTCTGGTTGTAAAGAATGCATTTTGACGTTTGAAGTTCCATGCGAGCCGACCATATCTGGTACGCAAGAGCACGAGGTCTCTTCTGAATCGAGCGAGACCCGACTTCCCCATGCCCGAAATTCTGACCAGTATAAAATCCTTCTGAGCGATCGACGAGCCTTGAACGACCGGGTTCTGTACTCAAAAGACATGGCATGGAAAGATATTGTCGCATCGCTATATTGCGCTTTGGGAAAAGCAGAACCATACGGTTGCCTTTGCGTACGTATATTGAATGATTCAATGGCAAGGGCATTCCACCATGGTTATAGAGTATGCGGAGATCTCGGAGTTGGATTGTGTCAGTCGTGGAATTTCCCTGAAGTCTTCTATCCAGTTGTCTTGATGCAATCAGCGATAATTGTGAATGATCGGACACTGACATCTGACTCGATGACATATTATGACAACCTTGTCTCTCTGCTGACTTGAGCACAGCCCTGCACAGGTTCTGAGTTGAAAGAGTGTGCCTTCCTGCGCAGAGACGCTCTGCTGTATTTCCACCAGGCGCCGAATAACGCCCAATTGGAGGACCAGGGTTCCAGATGGCATCCGCTGTCGTGAATTCGTAGCTTCTGAAGCATTTTGGCACCCATCTGAGGAATTTTCGCCTTTTCTTGTACTTTTCCAGCTCCTTTTGGCCAGGATCCCACCAGACCCAGCGAAAGTCGGCCTTGGATGATCTCCACGCCGTCCAGTCATGCAATTTTTGGAAACATGTTTGGAAAAGCCTCTTGTGGAACTCATGTCGTTGCAATGGTACCCAGCCATACCAGGTCCTCGCGTAGCGAGTGTTAACCGTCTTACCTTGCCTGACGACTCGGTCCCGCGTGAGGAATCGAAAGAATTGCCCAATTTTCCAGAACAAAACCGCGAGCACAAAGATGCAGATCGTTCCCACAAACAATTGGATGAGGACCCTCAAACTAATGTACCTTGTGACCCGTATTGGTCGTGCGTGAGCGCTTTGGAAAGAGTCGGAAACAGAAAAGGATTGATAGTATCGTGTGTGAAGGACAGGCGCCATCTGAGAGATAACCGAGCGTCGGCCAGATGTTCATCGTGATAACAATACTGTTCTTAGATGCGAAGTCATCCATATTGCATGAGATAGCTCAGTGGTTGAAGTCAACGTCACGACACGTGAGCGAGGGCGCAGATAGCTGTTGGAGCCAGAAAGGGAAGGAAGGTGTCTTTCCGTCTCCCTTTCTACTTCGAGGACTGCAACAGATCTACTCTCCTGGGTCCCGGCTCAGATGAAACATCAGGGTGGTTTCTCCTACATGATATACACTCACTGCTTGGTGATATTAAATGCATCGTCCGCGATTCCAGAGTGAACCAGACCATCAGTCAAGCCAGATTGAGTTTTGTTTCTGCATACTCCAGGTTCATGCCAATGCAATTGCGCTTAGGAAACAGATCGATTTTTGCTGCTGAAATGATGCCCTGATCATCGGTCGTGCCATCGCTGGTCTAGCATCGGCGGGAATCACCAGTCCTTCCATCATCATCGTGACCTATTCGGTGCCATGTATGGTATGCATCCGTCGCTGTCTTTTGCTGGGAGGCGCATTCACAGGTAAGCTGACTGACATGGCGGGTATACATAGAGCATATGTACTGATACTTGTACGGAGATCTAAGGCGTTCTGGTCACTCTCAGTGCTGATTTTTATATAAAATTTCCTGTCGGTGCTCTCTGATCCTCACCTTCCTCAAGCCATCAATCAGAAGACCAAGACGGAAACCTGCTGGAAGGATCATCGTGGCAAGCTAGGGTGTGCTCTGTGGTTTCGGTAAGTCCTCCAGATGCAGCCCCGTCGATCGCCATGCGTCAAAAGACTCGAAGCGATTGTATTGAATGGGAAGTAGGTCATCGCTTAGAGTCTTGTAGCCAAGGCAAGGATCTACTTGCCCGTGAAGTACTAGTTACCTCTGATATGCCTTGAGATCACCATTCAATATAAATATATATTGGGATAAGGCGGGGTTGAACTCTATAGATAGCTGGTTTGGGTTAACCTGATTCATATAGAAAGTATCTATTCGATATTGATGCAACAATGCTTATCCTTGTATTTTCACAACATCGCTAAATCTTAGTCTAGTGTATGGATGTCTATCGGTTGATCTCCGTCGGATTTGTCCGGCGATAACACCACGTCTTTTGCCCTAAGCATGAAAATATGCGCCATTTCGCCTCCACTGCTTGTAGCCGACCGCTATAGCCGTGCTTAAGAATCCACCTAACCCTCACAAGTCATGATACCGTGCATAAGTGGAGAGGATCTGCTGTGACAACTGGACAGTTATGCCATTATGCTAGCCCACTTTGGCATCCCATCGGACATCGTAATCAGTCCATCAAGCCGTCAAGCATCTAGTCTAGCTCTATCAATGTCTCACACAAGGGTTCGAAGCAAACGAGCGAATAAACCGAAGCACTACTGCTAGGCCAGGGGCCCCGGAGATGCTACCTCGGCGCATTCGTTTGCGGCCAGTTATTTAAGCCTGTGTCCGTCCTGGCCGGACGATGCAAACTTCTGAAAGACAGGACATAAAATAAGGAAAGATGACTCCCGTATCTATCGTGATATCTTTAGTGAGTGCACTTATCACAACAGTGACTGAAACCGTCCCGCTGAGCTGACCATGAGTATAATAGGTGGTAGTAGTCCTGCTTGGACAGGCGATCTACAATATCTATCTTCACCCACTTCGGAAATTCCCTGGTCCCAAGCTCGCGGCATGCTCGAATATATGCTACATCTGGTGGACAGTCTCAGGGGAAATACATGCCAAGCTTAAGGAATTGCATGACCAGTATGGCGATGTTGTGCGCATTTCACCCTCCACCCTGGTGTACCGAAGCGCCAATGCTTGGAAAGACATCTACGGCCACCGGAAACATGGTGCCAGTTCGTTCATCAAGGATCCCAAGTACTATATCCCCAGCCCGAACGGCGGGCATATACTTTCAGCTGGTGATGCCGATCACGCCAGACAGCGGCGCCTATTGTCGCATGCGTTCTCCGAGAAATCGTTGAGAGAACAAGAGTCGCTTGTACAGCATTATGTCGATCTCCTCGTCGAGAAACTGCGTGCTGAATGTGCTGCTTCGCGAAGCACGGTCGATATGATGAAGTGGTACAATTACACGACCTTTGATATTATTGGAGATTTGGCCTTCGGGGAGCCGTTCGATTGCCTCCGGGACAATCGCTACCACCCCTGGGTGAAGATGGTCTTCCAAAGTGTGAAAATGAGCGTCTACCTGAGGCTCATTCACCTTTATCCGTTGCTAGAATCACTGGTGAAAAAGTTACTCCCAAAAAAGGCTGCGAGAATGAGAAATGAGCACTGGCACATGAGTAAGGACAAAGTCGGTCGTCGGCTTGATCTGCAGACTAGCAGGCCGGACTTCATCTCCTGCATTCTCAGACACAATGACGAACGAGGCATGACGCGGCAGGAGATAGAAGCGAATGCAGGTGTTTTAATTCTTGCTGGGAGTGAGACAACCGCTACTTTGCTGTCCGGCTGCACTTTTTATCTTCTGAAATACCCTGAAAAGTACAATAAGCTCGTCCAGGAAATTAGGGGGGCTTTTCAGAAGCAAGACGATATCACCTTCCTTTCAGTGGCAAGACTCCCGTACTTGCATGCTGTTCTCGAAGAAAGCTTACGATTATATCCTCCTGTGCCTGGATATCTTCCAAGAAAGGTCCCTATGGGCGGCGCTTCCATTGACGGACAATATATCCCGGGAGGTGTACGCGAAGTCTTGAAGATCATTTGACACGTCCCTTCCGCTAACAGGTTCATAGGTCTCTGTATCTGTAGTACCATTCTCGGCGTCTCGGGCGAAATCCCATTTCGTCGAGCCCGAATCTTTTATTCCTGAGCGCTGGCTGGAAAACAGGGATCCTAGGTTTGAATCGGATAACCGAGAGGCTTCGCAGCCCTTCTCCTTTGGTCCTCGGAATTGCCTAGGCAAGAAGTATGTTGCTGCACCCTCTTCTACCTCGACTCATTACTGACAAAGGGCTTTTGTTCCCTCGATACAGTCTCGCTTATGCTGAAATGCGCCTCATCGTTGCAAAGCTGCTCTGGAACTTTGACATGGCCCTCCATGAAGACTGCTGCGACTGGGATGATCAGACATCGTATATCATTTGGCAGAAGCCTTCCTTGATGGTGGAACTGAAGGCTGTCAGGTGAGCATTTGCACATGTGGGAGCTCAAACGTTGCCCTTCTGCTTTGTGCGGTTTGTGTTCCAGTAGGGTATGGCAATACTCTCATTCGGGATAACATAGGGCTGGTGCCAAGGACATAGGTTCCTTGCTTTTGTGTACCATGTCACACTTATTGGCTGCTGATCCCCCCTGCGTCGGATTAACGGAGAGAGCCTGAGGGCACTGAGCTATTGACATCTGATGATCGACACTATTAAAAGATTGTCAGTAATACCAGATATTTGACTAATGTGACCCCCTCTCTTTCTGCAAGAAGTAAAGCAAAACTTTCGCTCAGTCAGCTGTCCGTAGAAAGTACGAATGATGCCCAATATTTTGCGCAATTGGGTCGAATAATGTCCACCACCAGCTTCTAATCTCCGATATGAGCTATGTCATAGTCCCGAGCTTCGGCCGGGACGCCCTTTTAGAGCCCACATTTTGGGGTTTAAACCGCGCAGGATCAGCGAGACAGAACCTAAAATGAGTTAATACAAATTAAGGTTGAGACAGTTTCTTGGAACGAAACACAGCTTCACTAGTTAAGCGCGGTTTTCTGAAAATAAGTCGCCCCATTTTAGTGGTCTGGAAACCTTGTCCCTATTCGGGACGGGGGGCATGAGCAGCCCTGCCCAATGCTGGAGTCCCTCTTACAGGATCAGATGGAATAAGGTACTTTGTTGATTCGAGGTTGGTCTTACGAGTCATGACACAAATGCAAGTCTGACTTGTACCGCACGGTTCAACCGCTCACGCGACGATCTCTTGCACTACCGGACCATCCAATTCGCTGGGGCAATGCATCACTGCAGCCGGGAGTAGTGCTGCCTCCCGTGCAACGTACACACCTCAGTAGTGGTACTTTTTGGCTGATAAACACTCCTTCTGTGACAGACATCAAAGGAGCAGTTTAAGACTGTCTTTCTGGGCCCAGATCAGGTCTGGTGAAGCAACATTGTGATTCACTCGATCACGCAAAGACATGCGCGTTCCAGTTGGGGTTGTGTTATGCCTGCAGTCCAGGGGACAATCTTGCGATGTTCGAGACTTGCCAACTTCCTTAGATTGATATATTTGCTAGAACAAGAAGATCACTTGTCGATGTGTAACCTCATTCAGCAGAACCGGTACCATGCGGTCTCAGGCTCCGATGACCGAGTTGTGCTTTTGGTAGGATATTTTCAAGTGACATTCTCCAAATTCGCTGGAGCATTGCGATAGCACGTACCAGTTATCATTGCATTACCCAAAAGAGATCCTCCATACGCTAAATAAGAGAGTCACCAGATCCAAAAACTCATGGGCGGATGGCCCCAGACCAACTAATTTTGCGAACTCGGCAATGCGGGCGAGGAAAGAGACGCAAAGGCACGGAAAGGTAAAGTTTAGGAAACTGTATCCACGAGACAGATGACGTTTGCGAGAGTATCCTGTTGGATGCCCAGTATGACTGTCAAAGCGTAATCACACGACATCAGCGAGGCAGTATGCGGGCCTAGCAACCACGCTATTAGCCCACAGATCTGGACAAAGCAGTAGATTGAGGCCCAGAGCTCCAGGCGAGGACGAACCAATGTTTCCTCCTGGGAAAAACCTTGTAGGGATCCTGGGTTCCTCGCGTTCACCGCCACAACTTGACCGTTCGCGATCCACTTCAGCCACAGGTGGCTTGTGTGTTATCATGTTGAATCGGCGATCCGCAAAGAACTATTGGTCCTAAGCGGAAGGGGTGGTAGATCTCGTCTCAAGTCGTCAAGGAGTGCTCCACGGCATCGAACATTGCACCGTGCATGAGAAAAGCAAATACGAGGATGCCCCACAAATTGTCAGAGGTACATTGCAGACCTAACAAAACTTTTCATACTATGTCGGCTGTCGATCAAGGAGCCTTCCGTTGTCATGTTTCCTGTCATAGAGAATTGACTCCTCAACCGTTCACGAGCAATACCTTAATATTGTGTGCTTGTACACCGCGCAGCAGGAGAAGCCTGAACCCTGGATTTTACTCCACTAGTTCGTTGGGGCTGCAGGGTCCGCTACAATAGCAGTTCATCAAGCAAATAAGGGCCACTCTAGATCATATTGTTTATGTGATGATCAGTAGTCAATGATTGGTCGGAACAACTGGTGACCTCGTGGAAGCTCAGGGGATCCTGGGATGGAATCGTGGAGAAAGGAGTTCAGTACATGGCAGTTTATTTTCACAAGGAGCAAGTATGGAATGATCGACAATGGACACGCAGCAGTCCAGTATGTGGGAGCTTGGACGAGACAACTACATCCAATAGCGCGAATCAGCAAGGGGATGATGAACCATGGAAGACAAGATGTGCAACAAAAACAAAGGCAGAGACAAACCCGCTGAAGAAGTCTGGGTGAGGCTGAGGTGGGGAACTGTGGCTTGTGACCAGGACTAAACCGGAAGGAGGTGTGGCGAAGTCGCTAGCCCAAGACTGTCCAAAATTGTCCCTGTTACCCGCATCACTGTGATCCATCTCTGATTACGGAGATTGCTTCCCCGTCCAGGCTACGGGGATTGAATTCAATTGGCGCAATCTTCTGATTCAGTAAACAACTACCTTGGTTCACTATCGCTTCCGACCATTCTCCAATACAAGAACGGAAAGCTTTGCGTACCGCTGCGGAAACCAGGACGTGCTTTGTTCTAGCCCGGCTGTCTGTTCCTCCAGCTTCTGAACTCCATTGGAGAGCGAAGAAAGTCTATCTATCGAAAGTTTCTTCGTCGCGCCGGCATTGTCTGACGGCATGTCCAATGTCTTGGTTTCGTAGAAACACTGCGATTGCCGCAGCATCTTGACTCGTACACTATACAGTGAACAAGCATGATCCTTTCGGAAATGAGTGATAGATGCAGCTTTTGCATCTTCATTCATCCCTTTCCAGCATTGAGTATCTCTCTGTGCCACACAAGAAAGCAAGGGAACTTCATGGACCATCCATCTTCAATCCAAAGGGTGAAGCATGAGCCACTTCTCCCCCAAAGCTCCACTGATACAATTGGTCTACTGTTTGCGAATACGGATGTATAAGGCGAGCGTCTGAGATCCCCGTGGAATGCGTTATAGATCTCGCATGATGCGCAAGGATTTGCAAATTGTGCTTCACAATTCGATCGGCATGCTCGCCGAAGCGGATCTGGCGTCTCGACCTTACCATCCATCTCTCTGCTCGATTTCCGGGAATTCGCAGTTGCTTTAGCGCTGTGGAAACTATATCCGTGTTTATTCAATGGGGCGTTAGAGTGGCGTTCGCTTGAGGAGAGGGTGCCAGCACAAGGCCAAGAAAAACAAATATGGAGAGAGGCACAATACCACCTCTTCGAGAAAGTAACAACAAATGAGAAGGTGATTAGAGGACAGGAGAGGAAAGTCCCAGACGTGGGTTCCAGTATTGCAGGAAGGATGAATTTTTTCGTTTCATGTTTATGGGTTCGGTATTCATCCGAACCCAAAATCCAATAAACACTGGGACAAGCTTGCGGGCCCTTATCCCAGCGTCAGCACATAACTGTAATTCCACGCAGATCCACATTCTCGCTAATCTTGCATTTCAAGGGAGCTATTGAGATTAGCTTTTTTTCCCTTGTCTGCGGTGGCAAACCGGCTAAGGCAGCATTCAGCACTGTCCTCCAATTTGGAAATATGTTATCATAGGGTTCAATCTATATGAGGCCGACACTCAACATATATGAACCACCCTCGGGAGCCCATTATTATCCTACCATTTGCTTGTTGATTCAAGATCCATTGTCTCTATCAATTGTCTAGTCAATCCTCTTGCTTCTGCTATGTTGATTTCCTTCTATCGTCGATATTCCATTTCAGGCTAAAGATATAGGTTACTTGCATCGTTGAAGTTGGACCCGAGCTGACTCGATCGAACTGCTCTGTCCGGTACGATAACAAAGACCACACCGATCTCAAAACAAGGGAGGCTTGCAAAAATGGTGCAGAGCAAAGGAGGAAGTTCCCGGGGAGGCTCCAGTCGGGAGTTCGGTATCACATTCGAGATTGAGCCGCCAGCTGCTGTTCGTCCTGGGACGCCATTTACCCTGCCAGTAATTGTGGTAGTCAGGCCCGTGGGCAACCTAGTGAACCCAGCAGTCCAGCACATGGTTGCGCACGCATCGCTCAGGAGCGAAACGGGAGCGGCTGCGGCCACCGGACTCTCGGGGACGCTAACGTCCAGCGTGCGCAGTCGAAACGGAAACACAACGAGCGGATTTGCCAAGTTCAGCCCGCTGAGCATTGCGCAGCCAGGCCGGTACCGAATTCGAGTGATCCTCGGTGCTGCCTCACAAAGCGGAGTCACCACAAAGGAGTATGTCGACTCGGGGGTCATTCATGTCCACGCAGGAGCAGATGCCGTGCAACGCCCAAGTACGTATTGTCCTTGGATTCGCATCTCGCAGGCCTTGCACAACGCTGCATATTCATCTTGACTACCGGCTGACCCGTTTCCAGCGCCTTTGCAGATTTCTAAGCTCCAGGCCATGACAGCGGAAAATATCGATATAACACCTGCTGACATTGCCGCGTGGCAGAGAGCGGCATGAGCATCTCTTGAGTCTCACTCAAATCCCTTCATAGATCCAAGGATTATCATGATTACACGGCCGGACGCTTCCAAGTCACGAAGCTGACGGGGGGGGGTCACATTATTGTTTGGGACAAGGAGTACAGCTGGAGGATTGGAATTTATGATTATTCGGCTCCGGCGTTCTGCGTTTTGATTATTTTGTTTTTGCAAATTTTCCATTTTGGGTCGACTGGTATCCCATGATTCCCCCTTTTTCTGTTATCTCGCCCCTGAGAAGTCCTGCCGGACCAGCGACACCAATATTTATTCTACTGTTTAATGATAGTTATTATTCCATAGATGGCCATAGCACACGGTATTAGCCACTAAATTCATCAAACTGACCCCCCGTACCCTCGTAATGAATACCGTAAATTCTCTCGGTGAATGAATGCTTCAGCTTCAAATCCCTACGCTGCGGGCCTGCGGGCTGTGGAGTGTGGGCTCGGGCTTGGGGAGGCGCCGACTATTGACGGGACCCATCCCACGTGTGCTTGCAGTAGAATAGACTACGGCACAAGAACCCAGCAATCATGATGGTGGTTTCAAATTCGAATTTGATATACAGATAAAAAATGCGGGTCCAGTTCGTGACAAATTATCGAAATATCGGCCTGAAGAGCGTCACCTGCGATCTCTAGACGATCGGGCACGCCTAGTGGTCGATCTGGTGGGAACCTGAGAGCTGAGAGTTGAACCTGCTTACGGAGGAGCACTTGCTGATAATTCACGCAAGGCAGAACAAGGTGAACTACCTGACCCATTTTGCCTTCCAATGTGCTCTCCTTCTGTTTGGGGGATTTTGGTACGTTTGTCAAACAGCTTTGTTGACTTGCTACCTACTCAATCTGCGGATGACTGAAAACTACCGAGTAGACTGGGACGAAAGGCGCCAAGGTTGCAGGCTAGGTCAAAGCCCTAAGTGGATGCGGTGACCCTGACTACTGTTTCATGGAACATTATTCCGAAATCTGCTTCAGGATCTCAAAGATGGGCTCCAGCTGGAGTGGTGGTTGATGTTGTTGATGACCTTTTTTCTTTGGCTATTACAGTGGTGAGAGATGATGGTCGGGCTTACTGAGCAAGGTATGTGGTCCATGCACTGGGCTTTAACATTCAATTTAACAATGATACGAATTGATCAGGATTGCTAATTGAATGGAAATACAGTAGTATGCACAATCATAAAGACAATCGAGACCAGTCACAGATGCGCGTCGACTGAATGACGGAACGCCGAGATGAATACAGCCAATGCATGCCGTTTTCTCTTTGGAATGTCCAATCTTTCATGCTGCATTGGCCGGAGTAGAGTCTCGAATTGATGCAGCTTCTTGCGGTGGTCGACCTCGATGCTCTGTATCCGAGAAAGTGATGACCTATCGAAGAGGATACCATTCACTCCCGGTATGTTCGAGTTGTCCGTCGGTGAGCGTCGTGACTATGATGCTGTTTGACAGTGACACTGCTCGGGGGCTAGTCATGTTGGATTTTCAAGCCGATGACCAAAGGAGAGACAAAAATGATACGAAAACGCGACGTTCAGCTCTCTTTTCCATGACGCAAGCGATCGACGCCCTCACGGACGGTGTCCCGCAGACTGAACCCGCCGAACAACCAATCGTTAGAATGACGACCGTAGTGGTTCACAGTCCCGCTGTAGCGGCGATAATCTTCGCCGCTCTTTCTGGACTGGGAGCTGTATGATGCTGAGTCGCGCTTCTGCAGACCAGCAGAAGTTGGACTGGTGGGTTCGATGGGAGACATTGCGGTGGGGCTTGTTGACTGTCGAGGGATGTTGTCACAAGAGGTAGGGATGCTTCTAGGAATGGCTTCCCCGTAGCTGTCGGACGTGGAGCGACGAGCACGATTTATCGGCAACTCTGTGCCAATTGCTGCGGGCGACTTTGAACGAGGGCGAAATAGTCTTGCGCCAGACGGGAAGGAGAGTCTGTGGGAGGATTGGCGGAGAGCTTCAGTGGCGTTGTCGCTTTGAGAGGAGTTGGATGAGGAGACAGTGGTTGTGTGAGAAAGCGGACGATGGATATTGTTCTGCTCGATTTCTGCGGGACCAGCACGGTGCTGATCTTTCATATTCAGAAAGATTTGCAAAGGTATGTAACGTCTTTACCCGGATTGGGACTCTGGACTTGGAAGAAGAGGATCAAGAGTTGAACAAAGACTAACCAGAGCGGGCGGACAGATAGTCATATTTATGTCTTTCAGCTCCAGCATCGACATCCTCTTACGGTGTACTCCGGACACTCAACTTCATTCCCTATCTCCTCCCTCCCCGTCGTCCAATCATCGAGCCATGAGGACGGGACTGACATTTCCTGGGGCACGGGGCCCCTGCTTCCATTGACGAATCAAGAGCTGCCAACGATTCTGACTTTCCAGAGTCGGTGAGACTCTCGGCTGGCCCCACTCACTCTGCCCTACAAGGTTGACGAAGAGCCAATCGCCGTTTCGACACCTGCAGATTGATTCCCCGGAAAGACCAAATTCACCGCTTCTGCCTGGAGGACTGAATCATCAACAACAGTGTCACTTGATAATTTTTTCGGCCTTCGTGAATGTATGAAGATAAAGAGTGCCAAAACCTTGGATACGACACGTATCACTTCACCTTCGCTGTCAATGATTGAGTTCCGCTCATATCCTCTTCTAGAATGAACATCCCTCAGTCATCGTTTCTCTTCCACTTCCCCTCATGTCACACAAACCCTCTGTTAAGGCCGAAGCAGCTGAGACCTGCCCAAGGTGGTAGGGCCGTTCTAGCGTGCTTCGAGAAGGATATCGGGAAACTCAAATGGTCCAATCAAATCATCTGGCCCCCACGAGAGGATAAATCTCGCATTGCAACTGGCCGAATGGGAGGAGGAGCCTACCCATTATTTTATGCGGCCTATGCGTTAGTGTAGTATTAGCTCAGGATGGCTCGGTGACTTCTAGGTAGAAACATTTCTCGACTGAAGGGAGTAGCCCGGCTGTCTGACACGTTTCAGAGTCTGACTTGATTGACTATGCAGACCTCCTCGAGGCTCGAACAACCAACTGAAGGACAGTGATTAGCGGCATGCACCAGGTTCTGAAGCTAGGACACATGATTACTGCTGCCACTAATCTGTGTCTACTGCCGAGTGAGCAGCTGCCAAGAACAGAAGTGCGAACAACGAAATGCACATCTCCACACTTGAGGCTCTAGCTCTCTAGCTACATAGGTAATTCTCACTCATATGACATCACCTGATTGCCTGCCAAGTTAAACAGACAGAGGGTTTCTCCTCGGCACGTTTGTTCCGATCATTTCCCCAGGGAAAAAAAGATACCAATGTGCTAATTGGAACTATGGCCCGAGATCACCTGGGTTAGATTTCGTGAATAAGGTTCATTCAATCCCCGGCCAGAGATTGACCACACACATCGGACCTCTGGATCGAGATTGGTGCTGGTAGTGCCTTTGAATATGGGCTTGTGGGACGATGGCAAGGCGTGTCTGGCATGATTGATGGTCTTGGAAGCAAGGAGTGGCAGAATCAGTGCTTACGCATAAAATACCCTGCATATACTATCCTAGCAGGGCGAACAAATACCCCCCTTAAGATCAACAATGCAATAGCTCACATAATTTAAGTCTATGCACATTTGCCCTATATCAGTGTAGAGCAATTCCCGGCCTGCCATGTTCCAGGAATAGCTATATTGTGGAGTGAGAGTGAGGGTATTCAATATGTCCGTAGAGACCAGGACCAGACCGCAGATGAACCATGAAGATTGAAGAAGCAACTCCACCAAACGCCAGGCGCAACCAAAATCTCAGCAATCACTCCTCCAAAAGTGTCCACAAACTCGCGCTCGGGGCCCTCCACGACCGCGGCTGCTCCGAATGACACCTCCGGTGATTTCTCTCAACCGCCAAGTAATCAACATCGTCGGCTGTTGTTGTGGTTCTTCCCCGATCAGCGTACATATCATCCGGCTGTGTCTCAGCCGGTCGAGACACCCAGAGCGAGACCACCACCTGTTTCTCAGCCGAAGTAGTTGTAGGCAAAACGAACAACGATCGAGCCTTATCCAGAGGCGGACGGATCATCCGTCGTAGCGAGCCTGTACCGCCCCTCGTCGTAGCACTCGTCTGCGAGGACGTATGATGTCGGACGGTGTGCTTCGATCCAAACCATCGGTGGGACCGCGTCGTCCTAGTCCGCACAATACCGGCAGACGCAGCGTCATCTTCCGGTAGATCTTCAGAGACGATGGGCGCCAGGTAGTGTTCTTCGAGCTCCGCGAGCGTCGAGGGATCTAGTGCGCTGGAATCCCGTGCGATTCTTCTTTCGCGCAGCTGCGCTGCTGGACTGCCAAAGGGCCAGGAATGGCGTCTTCGGTGGTGACGCAGGTGTGGCATATTGAAAAACCAGAGTAAACAAAGTCTATCTTTCTCGTACAACGATCAACGCTATGCTCCCTATGCAGAAGATGAAGTGAAGAAATGGACCAAATATCTCTACTTCCTCCTTAACGAGAGACAAAAATCGCCATCCAGATTCTCCCAATAATATCACAGAAGCAAACTGGCCAGGTTTCCATCTTTAGGCCCTAGCCTGCTCGCACCTCTGAATTTAAAGAGCTCCGCCCTCTGGACCTGATCATGAGGCCACCACGTGAAGGGCGCACGCGTCAGAAGGCGTGAGCAGACAGTCGCCCGGTGACTAATTTATAGCGGAACATCAAACCAGTCTACTATAGCCTGGGCAAGCTTCATGACTGTTCATACTGTCAGGGCAAATCTTCATTCGTAATCACAAGGCGCAGAGGGGCTCCGAATTGAGTCACGGAACGGGTAGGCAGCAGGGGCCCGGATCTGGGTGACAGACGATCATCTGTGGCGTACTGAGCAACATCTGAGTGGCAGGCGACTGTCCGACTGCAGATGATATTCAGGACAGACGCAGCTTCAGATTCGGTGACATCATGAGAAGCTGTGACCGTTTCCCAGGACCTATATGAGTAGTTGATGGGCCAGCTTGCTGGATGTGTCCTAGATCCATTTTGGACTTGCGACCGCGGGCGTTGTACAGTCGGCGGATGATGGATGGAACTAGTAGTTCGATCTCATCACATGTGCTGCTTCAGACATCAAACAAGGAATTTCTTGATTGAAAGCAATTATGGTTTGTTTATAGTAATTGCCTATGAATTATAATCTCAATGATTCACCAACAAGAACTAGTCACGTGGTCTAATGGTTATGATTTCTCGTTCACAATCAAAAGTGAGCTTCTTCAAGGATACCGAGAAGGTTCCCGGTTCGATCCCGGGCGTGACTACTTTTTGTTTTTCTCGATACTTTTTTTACATAAGGGAGGTATCGATCGTCCGTGTATATTATCTACAAAGTCCTTTTTGTCACCAACGTCAGTCAGTACATCGACATTTCCAAAGAAAATCTGATATCAACATGGCGAAACTGGTGCGGGGATTGCTTAGGCGCTTCATCATTATTATCTGGGGCGGAGCCCAACCTTGAAAGCTTGACGGGTTATAAAGCCTTTAAAGACCGAACTGGATCCCAGTCGAGGCAGACGATTCGGAAAGGAACAATTGAATGCGATCACTTAGCACAGACGAAACTCATGACAGTGAAAATAGCTCAAGATCAACAAGGAAGTGGAGATTACTTCCGTACTGCTTATGCCTAAGGCATCCACTGCATATCGCGACTAGTGTTCCAAAATCAGGGGTTTGTTGAATTGTACTCTCTAGCCTCGCTCTTCAATCCATCTATCACAAACTGGTCACTCTCAATGTGATCCTTCAGAAAAGAGCTCTACTACCTTGAAAACCATCTATTAATATACAAGCTGCACGTATTTAGTCCTACGACCTACTCTACCCCAAAGAAACCTACAGTGGACGAGAGCCATGTCTTCCACCGCTCCTTTCACCCTCGACGTCCCCACGTTACTCTGCATCGGCTTTACCCTATCGTTCATGCCTATCGCCTACCTTCTCGGCAGAGCACTAATACCATCTTCTCAAACGCGCAACCGCATACTCTTTTACTGGCACGCCTACGATGCCCTGACCCACATCTTCATCGAAGGCTCGTTCCTGTACGAGTGCTTCTACAGCTACGCCACGCTCCCCGCCGGAGTCAGCAAAGAGCCATACTTCCTAGGTCACAAGGATCGCGTATACGGCGCAGCCTACGGAACGGGACCCAGCGCTCGCCTATGGCAGGAATACGCAAAGGCAGACCGGCGCTGGGCCGTCGCTGATGCTCCCACCATCTCTATTGAGCTGTTGACTGTATTCCTTGGCGGCCCGGCTGCGGTATATGTGTGCTACCTGCTGTGGAAAGCATCGAGCAGCCGGTCGACTGCGTCGGCAAAGGGCGCAGCGAAGGCGAGATTGTGGCTAGTTGCGCCCGCGCTGGCGACGGCTGAGCTGTACGGGGGGTTTATGACGTTTGCGCCGGAATGGTTGACTGGGAGTTCCCAGTTGGATACCAGTAATCCGGTGTACCTCTGGTTTTACCTCTTCTTCTTTAACACCCTATGGGTGTGGATTCCGCTCTGGGTCCTCTGGGAGGCTGCGAAAGAGCTGCGAGCAGCTTTTGTGACGGCAGAGAAGGCTGATGAGGGCCGGAAGACCAGGTGAACGACTGCTTTGATCTTGGACAAATGCAAGGAATATGGAGTATATGAGAAGCGATGACACAAAAGGACATAATTTTGATACTTTAGGTGCATATATCCAGATATAATCCCCATCTACTGTTTAGGGTCGCAATGGAGACTCACTCCTAGTTCTTAATGACACATTCGATGTTGATTCTACATCGACACTGTCTATATATGGCGGGCTTCATGTAACTTGTTTGTTCCAGTCGCAACCTGTGATCTGCAAAGAGCCCGTTGGGCGCGTACCTGAGCATGGTATAATCTCGAGAATTCCGCGTCTCGCGCAAGCAACGCCGCTGGCGAGCCAACTCTACGATTCTGCCTGCATCTACCAGCGCCACCAGATCATACCGTTCGACGTGCTGGAGCTGATGCATGACGGCAAGCACCGTGCATCCCTGACATTCCGCCTGTCCGCCTGCAGGACATGCTGCATCGATGTTGCTGTGGCTGCGTCCCATACTAATGGCCCGTCAGCAGTCAAAGCACTATACTACCACAAGAGATGGGAAACAAACCTGCTCGTCGCCTCGTCCAGCAAGAGGATCCGGCTTCTGCGGAGCAGCGCCCGCCCTAGACAGAGTAACTGCTGCTCACCGGTGGACCAGTCTGTGTTCCTGAGTTCAGCGGCGAGGCCGCCCAGCGCGTCCGCTCCCAGAGCGACATTGCTTGCAGGATGCGGATAACCTCGGCGTCGGAGGCGGTGTTGTGCGGATCGAGATTGCGGCGGATGGATCCTGACATGAAGTAGGCTGTTTGCGGGACGGTGCCGAAGCGGGTGCGGAGACTCGCCGGGTCCAGAGGCGCAAGGTTGCACCCGTCGACGGTGATGGTGCCTTGCTGGGCGTCCAGGAGCCGCAGGAGACACAGAATGAGCGAGGGCTTGCCGCTGCCGGAGCGGCCGCAGATGGCGAACTTTTGTGCCTGGAGGGATCTTCAGAGAGACGGCGTTCAGAGCCGGGGGGCCATCGTTCCTGGGGGATGTTATCCGCTGGTTTTCTATTGAGAGTTCGCCGTCTAGACTGCAGCCTCCCTGTACTTGCCCGCACGTCGCAGAACTCGACGGCGGCGGCGGACGGCCAGTCCGGCGGAGGGATGGTTGGTGCGGAGGCGGGATATTCGTGTTCAGTGTCGCGGACAAAGGCCTGCACGCGCGCCACTGCCCCGATGGAGGTCTCCATCAAGGTCCAGTTGTTGATGAGGGAGGCGAGGCCGGTCGAGAAGGTGATGACGATGTTCAGAGCCACTCCCACGGAACCTGGGTATACATCCCCGGCCAGGAGACGAAGACTGCGATGAGGATGACCACCATGTCGAGCACGACCTGCAGCCATTGTTGGACGCAGTAGAGCGTGTAAATGGGGATCTGGGACCGCGTCGTCAGCCGTTCATTCTTTGTCTCGAAATCCGTCGTCCACTGGAAGGCTCTGATGGTTGCGAGCCCATCGATCGTCTCCAGCAGGTGAGAGTACAGGGGCGCCTTTGCTTCAATGTCACGCAGTCGGTCCTGCCGAGAGGTATGCAGATAGAAACGCTGGAGGACCCACAGGGCCAGGATGAAGAAGGGGGCCGTCAGCGCTGCGTAGCTGCTGACCGCGCACAGGATACCCAGCTTTACCAGGCTGGACCCGACCGAGTCGGCGGTGTTGATCGCCACGAGTGGAAGCATCATGTCGATGAGTTCCATATCTTGGCTGAATCGGTTGGTCAGTTCTCCAGGGTCGGTGTCCTGAACAGGCGCAGTGGAGCGCTATGCTTCTGGATTAGCGGGATCCTTCCAGCCTGGGAGGTTGACTCCTTACTTCGTCGTCGTGTGCAGGAGATCCGAATGGAGTCTCATCGCTGAGTTCGATGTCATGGAGATTATAAGTGCTCTCGGTCTGCTGTCAGTGCATCTCCATCTGCTTGGGGCCTTCCAAACTTGGTAATCCACCGGCACGCCAGCATGAGCGTCAGGAGCGACCCAATCGAAAGACCCGCGTAGACGCTAAAGTACATGCCCGTTTGGTGGTTTGGACTGCGGTCGTTGGCGGAAGACCACCAGCTGAGCCACAACGCTGCGTCTGGTAAATTGAGTCTGGCAGAGCGCAGCTAAGGGAAAGCCAATACTGATGGTCGAAGCCCAGATCTCGTGGATGTCCCGAAGCCCTGACACGATCCGTTCGACGTCAGTCCCCATTAATGTCATGGCGGTGCGCTCCTTTTCTGTCGGCTGGTATCGGCGGCCGGTAGTGTGGCGATAGATAAGAGCGTCCAGAGTCCCGCGGACGCGCAGGACGAAACGAAACGCTTGTCGCGTGTAGAGAGCGGTAGCAACCTAGATGGACATTGCTGGTGTCGGCGCTTAGTTGCTGAGGAAACTCCCCGGGAGCAGAATCAGTGAGGCTCACAGCAATTCCCGTATATACCAAGGCAAACACCCCAATCAGAACCTTTCCAATAGCGGGCCGGCCGCGTGGCCCCAGGTTTCAACGTAGGAGATGGTCGCGGTGACGAGGAATGGTCGGGCAAGTGTGAAGGCCAGGAGGACTAGCCGCGGCAGGATGCCGGCCAACAACGAGGAGGAAAAGGCGTCGAAGGTCGCTTGCAAAAGGGTATTAGGGCGTGTCATATCGTCTGTAGGGGTTATGTTAGCCGCACCGGTAATCCATGGTTGCATGGGCATGGCACGGGACATTTCATCAACGACTTGGACAATTTCTGATACAGCACGTCAGCCTGTAACTCCGCATCGACATCAGCAAGATCGTCAATCGTCAGTAGCCCTCGAATTCCTGGTTGAAACACAGGCAACAACCATATAAAGAAGGTGCGGCCCCAGACGCCGCTCTGCATCTCTCGGGTCGTGGCACTGGCATCGGACTCGAACCCTTTCTTTCTTCGTTCCTCCATGATGAGCAGGAGAACAGTCAGTGATGTGGCCGCCGTGGACAACGAAGGGACACCGGGGGATGAAGCAGAAAACACCAGCCACAGGGTGCGAGCGCGTGCCACGTCGCATAGTATCACCACGGGGAAGTACAAGCCGAGCATGAGAGAAGGCCTGCGGGGGCGACCATGCTACCAGCACGAGAGAATGGCTGTACTCGCGGTCGAGACCACCGACAGAAGGCCGCTGGGGATGGTGGCCGGCGTCCATGCAGAAGACGACCGCATTCGGAGAACCAGGCATGCGATCTGGAGACCCAGCAGTGCCGCTAAGATTCCCTGGATCAATGAATCATGAGCAGGCCTGGTTTTCGCTCTAGGGGTGTGGTGCCAAAACTCACCAGTTTGACGGCAACCCATGGGGCTTCGTGCACGCGTACAGGCTGCCGTTGGGTCTGATACAATGCTGGAAAGGACATTCGGACTAGATAGGTACGGAGCAGAGAATTGCGAAACTATATGATTACAGCAATATCGTGTGTGACACGAAGGAAGTACTTTCTAGTCTGAGCCATGGCGTTCATGCTGAACCAGATAAGATTCTCGTGTTCTCTTGAGGCTTGGTTCGACACCTGGTAAGCAATTTGCAGCCTCGGTGATATTTATATTACAAGAGGCGGGGCCGATGCGACCAAAGGGTGAAGCACCCCCAGGATGCAAGTCTATTTTCCCTTTGCCACTTATAGACCTTCAGATATTGGAAGCCTTAGAGGGTGGGTTATGCCTGAGACTATCAAAACACGAGCTATCATCTGGCTGTAGCCTGTAGCTAGACGGCCAAGGGCCAGTGGTAACGCCATTGATTGCTGGCGCATCATTCACATCTCCTCCTCGTGGACTTCCTCATGTATCAAGGGTTTGTTGAGTTGATCATCGACCAAACAGATTGACTGTGTTCATGAGATTAAATATCAAGTGCCCCTCTAGAGAGGTGATCGAACCGAACCGCCAAGGACATCATCGTCCTCAAGGCCTACCGATTCAGCCCTATGTGGCCGGTGTGTGGAGCGACCCACCTGACTAAGCGCCTCAGCCTTGCTTGCGCCACATTACATGCCTTGGTGCCACGGTTCTCAGGCAAATTCCAAGAGCACAGCCGACATATGACGAAGATGTACTCCGTAGAGAGGAACTAAATCTCATCATATAAGTTGACCATCGTCCCTCATTCTCTTTACTTTCGATTACTTCCTTTTCTTTGCCAAATCATTAGAATTCCCGACATATAGTCCACAAACCGAAAGAAATCCGACTATGTCATACAACCAATACCCCCCACCAAATCGTATGCCCCCGCATCCCTACCCAGAATTCTGCTGCCTATTATAGCTGGATAGACTGACTGACTGACTGTCTGCAGAACCTCCCTATCCTCCATACGGCGGTCCTCAAGGCTTTTCACAACCGCCCTACCCCCAACAACCGGGTTACGGCGGCCCACCCCCTCCCCAGGGCCACTATAATCGACCACCTCCGCCGGCCCCGTCGCCAGGGGGATATCCTCCGGTTCCCGGACCAGGATATCCCCATTCGCCGCCGCCTCAGCCTCCATATGGCGCTCCTTCGCAACCTCCGTACCCTCCGCAAGGCGGTCCTGGATACCCTCCGCCTGCGGGCGGGTATCACCAACCCGGACCCTATGGCGCTCCGCCGGTAGGAGGCAGCAGCTATCCCGCACCACCACCGCAACAGTTCCAAGGCCCACCCGCCATGCCTTCTCTGGGTTACGTGCCTGGTCAAATGGCACCGGGCGACTTCCGTCGTGAAGCGGACCTCCTCCGCAAAGCGATGAAAGGGTTCGGTACTGACGAGAAGACGCTCATTCAAGTGCTGTCCAAACTTGACCCCCTGCAAATGGCCGCCGTCCGGTCCACCTACACCAACCATCTCCACCGCGACCTCTCCAAGGATGTCAAGTCCGAAACGAGCAGCTACTTCCGCCAGGCCCTGCTCGCCATCATCGACGGACCGCTCCTGCACGACGTACAGTCCGCCCGCGAAGCAGTCCAAGGCCTCGGCACAAAGGAATGGCTTCTAAACGACGTCATCCTGGGCCGCTCAAACGCCGACCTCAACGCCATCAAGGCCGCCTACGAGCACACCTTCCACCGTTCCCTTCAGAAGGACGTCGAGGCCGACCTCTCCTTCAAAACCCGCTCCCTCTTCACCCTCGTCCTCCGCGCAGACCGCCACGAACCCTCCTACCCGATCAACCCCCAGCTCATCGAGCAGGAAGCCCGCGCCATCCACGCCGCAACCAGCGGCCGCGTCGTCAACAATGTCGACGAAGTCTGCGGCATCTTCGCCCGCGCGTCGGACCCGGAGCTCCGCGCCATCAGCCAGGCTTTCAGCGCTCGGTACAATTCCTCGCTGGAGAGCCACATCGAGAAGGAATTCTCCGGTCACATGAAAGACGCGCTGCTGCATATGCTCCGCACCGCGCTGGACCCGGCCATGCGGGACGCGGACCTACTCGAGGACTGCATGAGGGGTGTGGGAACCAAGGACGAGAAGCTTGTGGTGCGGGTTGTGCGCGTGCATTGGAACAGACAGCATCTGGACCAAGTCAAGCGCGCGTACCACCATCGGTACAAGAAAGATCTCATCGCCAGAGTCCGCGGAGAGACTAGCGGGGATTATCAGAGGTTACTGGTTGCGTTGCTTGAGTGACTCCTTCAATTCTTTCCCCTTTTGTTTTAATTTAATGCTTATTACTGGGTGGCTTCTTGCTTTTGTTGCCATGCTATGTCTGGCTTGCTTCTTTCCTGTGATACCACGATGATACGTTTTATGGCTTGGATGTCTTTTGGCGGTTACAGGCCCGCCATGATCGAGATATGATATGATTGAGCAACCGGATCGTTGCTCAATGATTCTAAGAAAAGAGAGAGAGAGAGATCGATGAAATGCAAAGCTCGCATCAATTCCATGTTTCTCGTCGCATTATGTTCACATTACACATCACACATCAATCATAAGTCGTTTCCCATGCAATACTTGAATAAGCAGATCATACACGCTATATCCATGACAAAACATTAGAAACTATACAATCTCCCCAACGACAGTAACATGCGATCCGGGAAACAGCCCCGTCTGACCAGCATAGCAGCCCCAGAACCAATCGTCGTTGATGTTCTCAACCTCGGTAATCTCCGCCCCGCGCGGGAACATCAGTTCATCCTGAACATCTTCCTCGGGATACCACGACCAGAGCGCATGGACGATGAGCCCGATGCCACCGTCGGGTGGGAAGCGGCGCAGGAACGGTGGTGAATGGGAATTGGTAGGCGTGGCTGTTTCGGAGTTGGGACCCGAGGCCGAGCCCGAGCCGCTACCACCAGTGCCACTGACTGGGAATGAGTTGCTGCGGTCATTGTTGGTGGTTGTCCAAGAAGTTCGCACGCGGGAGGCTTTCTTCCGTCGCTCAGACCCTTCCTTCCAGCTCCAGTCGCCGGTTCCGACTTCAGGGGATGGGACGGCGGCTGCGTGTTCGTCTTTCAGGGCACGGCCGCCGACGAGATCGCGCACGACGACCCTTCTTTGGCCCTCGTTGTGGTCTTCGAAGCCGACAACAACCATGCGGTGGCCTCTGACACAACGGCGCCAGCCATTGTGACCGTTTTCTTTGCTGATTTTGCCTGTGGCGACGAGTTTGAGGTAGCAGTTTGCGCACACGTCGTAGTCGCCCTCATTGCATTCGTGACAGTGGAACCTCGTGGCTGACGCTGGAATGGCGTATGTACAGATGTCACACTTGGTTGAGAAAGAGAGGATTCTGTATACCTCGTTCCCGGTATCGGCGGATGTAGAAGGAGTCGACGGATTGTTAGGTCCATCAGTCGAGTCACTACCGGTCGATACTGGTACGCTCGAGCGATCTCCAGGCGCAAGTCGACAGACAGGTAGAAGCGCGTGCGTGCAGCATCGTCCTTGGTTAACACATTTATTACAGAAGCCCCAGTCCCCCTGGTTGCACTCGTTGCATTTCCAGTAGCATTTATTTGCCACAGCGTGGCAGATGTCACAGAAGAGTCCCGTTTGCAACCTCTGGGCTGGATCGTCGCTAGTCATCTCCGTTCCGCCACTTGTGCGATGGACATTCTCAGACGGCCGTGAATATCTGGAGAATTGCAAGACATGCGCTATCTCGCGCGACGGCATAGGCCGACCGCTCGAGGAGGCAAGCATTTTGTCAAAATTCGCTTCTGCAGACGGACCAAAACCCGCCCATTGCAAACAGCCGCGGCCGAGCCGATAGCACCGCAGGCATAAATGGAAGTTTCCATCTTTGCACTGTAGACATTTTTTGTGAAGCTCATATTGGATATTTTGCTTGCCACAGCGGTCGCAAGAGATGGATGGTTCAGCAAAAGTCGCTGAAGGACGTTGAGAGGCCTGGGATCGAGAAGAGGAGGGTCGAGAGCGCTGGTTGGCAGGACTGCTTACGGCCGGTGCTAGAGAACTACAAACAGGTGATCCGGCTGTGGTCTGTTCTAAGCGCGCAGAAAAAGAATTGTTCGGTGTGCTCGGCGAAGCTACCGACGCAGGCGAAATATTCAGTGGTCTGCCCGAGACATGTTGCCGATGATCGCGGTTCCTGGCTTCTGGGGTGAATATATTCGGGACGTTCTGCTCCGAGGCTGTTGCGCGTCGCGGCCTCGGAGCAGTCGACATTTCGGCCGCGCGAGCTCGGGAGGACTGAGAGGGACGAGGGCGGTCCGAAGCTATATCGCTGGACGACCTCGCAGCAGGTCGCAAGGTGTCTTCCGACGTGGACGCCGCATTGACAGGAGCCGGCGACGTCCTCCTCCTTCGAGTCCCCTGATCCGAAAGACGCCGCTGATGATTAGAACCATCTGAGCGCGAGACAAGTGGCTCCAGCAGATATGGCCTTGACACTGGTGGATTCCTCGAGGAAGCCTGTGGAGCGGACGCCGTCGGTGGTCTCTGCACGGATTGCGACCTCGCACGCGGTCGCGGCGACGTCTGTGACGCCTCATCCGCCCCTTGTCTCTGCCGTGAGCGCGGCCGTCGCATATGTCTTCGGCGATAAGCATCGGCGATGCGCTCAGTCAACTCCTCTTCCTGCGCCGGCCCAAGATTGTCCAGGTCGATACCGTTCAGCAGTCCGTCTTCGATGATCTGTCGCAGGATCTCCTCTTGCATGGTCTCGGTATCAGACAAGCTAAGCAGCGATCGCAGACTGGACTGATGCTCAATCCGCCTCGTCCTCTCCGCGTTGTCCTCTGTACGGCCCGCAGGCTGTCGGCGAAGTACACGCTCCTCCTCACGCCGTCGTCTGGAACGCCCATCCGCTCTCCGTCCATCCGCATCAACGCTCTCGGCTTGTCTGCTTCTTGAAGATTGTCCTGTCCCCGTCCTGTTCTCTCGCAAACTCAGTTCACGAACCTCCTCCAGCAATCGTCGATCTTCGTCGTCCGCCACGGTACCGTCCTGCCCCGGAGACAAAAGCACAGGAAACACCGACTCTCCATGCTTGTATTTCTGAGCTATCTCATCCTTTTCCTCGGCCGACTTGACGCGCTCAGGATTGGCTGCCAGAACCATGTCCAACAGCGTAGTAACGGTGGCATTGGGTCGTGTATCGCGCACTACGGCTCGACATGCTGGGCAGGTGAATTGCGGGGTGGATGAAGATGGCCGACGACGGGATGCCTGCGCAGCAAACCATTCTTTCAAACAGGAACCGCAGAAGGTGTGTAGACAGTTAAGGAGGGTTAGAGGTTGATAGAGCAGTTCTGTGCAGATCTATGGTGATTGTTCCGGGATCAGTCAGTGAGAAGTCACGCAAGTAATTTTGAGAGAGATGGCCCATGTTGATCTGTCAAGTACTATCTGATTATCCACCGCCAACACGAGGCCGGCGATCGAAGGAAGGGGGTTGACGTTGTGGTCCTCGTGGGTATCCCACCCGTCGATAAGATCCGATCAAATGACGCAAGAAGCATGATTATGCAGAGTACATACCGAGCAAGTCAGTTCTTTCTCGAGGTCCTGCAATCCAGGACCCCCTCGAGACTCGTTTGACATGAGAAACGAGGAAGGAGAGCACCCCAAATCAGCTCTGTAAAATATGAAGAGATCGGTAGCGGATCGATAGATTGATGAGGGGAAAGTAAACAGTCGGGCTGGATGCGATGGTGCGTCCCGTGGATCTCGGCGAGTCAAGGCCCCACTGAAGGACGAGAGATCTTGGATAGTGTACACTATTCTTAGAACTCGTACGAAGGATTCATTGTTGAAACTATGTCTTGCTCTCAAAGTCAATAAATTTGTATGCTAAGTTAAAATTACTTATGCCATGTATTCAGAACATGCTACGCTCATCACCCATGAAATATCGGACACCGTTCTCGTACACCGCAATTGTAAGAAATAGGCAAACAAGCCAACAAGCTCAGTTTTGTTCATGCTTTCGTTTTCTCCCAGAACCAACGGTACATACCCTTCCATTCTGTCGTCTCATCCTCCACGTAGTCTCTCACCAACTCTGCGGTCGGGTTGGTATCAGACCACGGCCCATCAGAGCCAACGCGGTATCCAGTTGAGGCATCCACACCGGAGGCTCCAGCATTCGAAGCCGTATCCACAGAGACATGACCCGGGTGATGCTCAAGCATCTCCTCGGCACCTTCCTTAGCTTTCTCTGCCAGATCTCGCGCACCCTCTCGGGCCGCTTCAGCGAATTCCTCGGCCTGTTCGCGCGCGCGTTGGAGCAGTTCTTCGGGCGTAGGATATCTCCTCAAGACAATAAGAAGAAGATAGTAGCTCTGCACGATCAGCGAATAGACTGCATCCTTTGCTAGCATGGTGAAGCCGTGCGAGAAGAAACCCTTGAGAACTTCCCCGGGAAGGCCTGCATACAGCGCGGAAATACCCTCGTTGTGCGCAATGGCCAGCACATCGGAAATGATCTGAGGCGCAAACGGAACCCCGCCCTCGGAGACACTCTTGCTGCTCGGTTTCTCCTTATTTCCCGAGCTATCGACCTGCGCTCTTGTCTTGGCCATGGAAAATGGGTACGTGATCGACGATGCAGCAGACTTGCTGATGGCAGCTAAGAGGAACGTCGTCGCCGGCGACGGTCTCCCCCGCTTATTCCGCGACAAAAGCGCATACTTCAAGACCTCATTCAGGAAGAAAGTGATCGACGGATTCAGCGTGAGAATGAGCGACGCCGAATACCCGGACCAGAACCCCCTCAGCCCTTTCTCAGACTTGATCCGCGCAGCTATATCCTTCGTCGAAAGTGCCTTTTTGCCAGATGTCGCCTGCTTCCTCGCCACGATATTAGCGAGCGGCGTGGTAAAGAGCTTCGCAAACGCGCCGGCCAGCACCCCGATCGCCAACTCATCGAGAATCGGAAGAACGACATGCTTCGCCCGCCGCCCATCGCCATACCGAGCCCTGATCCTCCGCTGCCTGAAAAAGCCATACGCAAGGAAAAACAGAAACGAGTCAGCAACTGTCTTGGCTGTGTCCTGCGCAAGACCCGTGTAGAAACTCCCCAGACCCTCTTTGGCGTAGATCTTGCGTGCTGCGTCGAGCACATCGGTGTACTCCTCTTCCTCCTCCTCTTCCCCGTCTTCGGATTCCGTCTTGTTCTTTTTCTTCGTCCGTCGTTGAGCCTGCGTCTGTAGTCGAGTCACAATCAGACTGAGCGGGTACGTGACAACATTGGATATAGCCGCTCCCACGGCCCCCGCGACTGCATTCCCCACGGCAGGCAAAGCGGGACCACGTAACGCAGCTCTCTTCCAGTCCTTTTCCGGTGGTGGATTATCATATCTATAGTATAGTTGATACGAGTCCTATTCCCAGTGCCACCCGAGTCAGTAAAGCTCACGTGCTATTGAAAGACCCGAATCCCGGGTCTTGTAGATCAACAATAACAAACGTACCAGTTCAGACTCGTAGGCGACTTTATACTCTGACATTATTAGCGACTTAAAAACACAGCGGCAATTAATCAATGGTAAGATGAGCAGAATCGGTGGCAAGTCAATTGATAGCTCGTCAGGAACATCGACCACATGCGGTAGCACTATGGTCTGTTAGATATGTACTGTGTAAAGCAGGTCGCGATTGCCAACGTTAGACACTGCAGTACCATCAACGAAGCAGGAGATGGACTCTCTGATTTATGACAGCCACGCCAAGTCCGAGCCGTCATAGTCTGATTACTCTTGCCAAAGACCGAGGTCCAACAACCATGCGGAGGGAGCGCAGGGCAGATAACGTCATGCGCACGTGTTGGTCCGTGCACGATACAACGGTCGCAGACTACACCATGTGATCTGTCTGGAATCCTTTCGATGGCATGCTACACCCACTACAACTTACGCAATCAGGACATTTCATCCTCAGTAGAATTGACTGTATTCACTAGCCCCAAGAAGCGAGGAATCAACAATTCACTGCAGTTTAAAAAAGACCCAAACCAGCCGATCCTCCAAGCCCATATGATAAAACCAGCAGCAGATTGTCAAGATCAAACTAGCCCATTCCAAACCCCATTGAAACCCCATAAATAAACCTCAAAAGATCCAAAAAAAAAAAAAAAAAAAGGCATCACAGCATAAACGTATGAAGTCAATATACAAGTCTCCGGGCTTTCCCCCAATCAACCGGTCACCAAGCACTCAACCAGACACAGCAGCGGTCGGAGAAAGCCAAGTGAATCGGAGCAAGGACTCGGGACTCGATGTGATGTCGAATAGCAAAGCGTAAACATTTAGCCACCGAAACCGTAGAGGGTACGGCCCTGGCGCTTGAGGGCATAGACGACATCGAGAGAGGTGACGGTCTTGCGCTTCGCGTGTTCGGTGTAGGTGACGGCATCACGGATGACCGACTCGAGGAAGGACTTGAGGACACCACGAGTCTCCTCGTAGATCATGGCGGAGATACGCTTGACACCACCACGACGGGCGAGACGGCGGATAGCGGGCTTGGTAATACCCTGGATGTTGTCACGCAAGATCTTACGGTGACGCTTGGCGCCACCCTTGCCGAGACCCTTGCCTCCTTTGCCGCCTGTAAAACATGATTGTTAGTCACTGTGGTCTTGATTAAAGAAAGAGATAGCGAATGGCTGTCAATGTCGAGGTGACATAGACATATGATGACGCGTTGGACTGAGGTAGTGACAACATGTCACGTGCACCCAGCCGCGAATCATCATTACCCATCTCAACCGGAAGCCATCAACAACCAAGGATGATAAGCACGACAGAGGAAAAAGATCATATCAAACATAATACTTACGTCCAGTCATATTGAAAATAAAAAACTCAAAGATAAGATGATAAGAAAATAGATGGAAAGTTGATGAAAACGACCTGCGGAGCTTATGGCAGATGTGGCGCGTCGCTGGCTGGATTGAGTAGTAGTAAAAGGGAAGAAAAAGAGAGCAAGTCAAGAAGCAGGGGCGAAGGAGGCGTATCCTTAAATAGGTCTTCGGGGCGGTCAGCAAGCGACAGCGTGATTTTTCGCGGTTTCAGTGAATGACTAAGCCCAGGGGTTGATCTGGAAGGGTCAAAAAGCAATGAGACGAGATGATTGGCGGGAGGCGGATGGGAAAAAGGGCGTTATGAACGGCTGCTTTCAAGTCCATGTTTCTGCCGTTGGTTTCTGGCGCAGTTTTGCCGGGGTGAACCAGCAACGTGGGCGCATCAGGCGGGTATGGTCACGTGACGCCTTGGCGGCACACTCTATCACCAACGTCAAGTTTCTAGCAAGGTATCTATCTCCAAGGGAAGTTGTACGCCAGAAAAGTATAGATATGCGTAGTCAATGCTAATCATGGATTCTGTCTTCTGTTGCGTGATTATGCTATCTCTTACGATCACTCCCTGATAGTCCAATCGGAAGTTTGACCCAGCAATCACTCAAGGATCGAGGCCATCTGGGGTTCTACCTTCCGACACCCCACATCTAAACCTGCAGCCGCTCCTAATCATGTCGGGCAATCCTTCTCTCATACCTCTCACTCGACCGACGCGTTCGAGAAGTACATTATCTAAGAATACCAAAATATGTCAGTCAGCGACCTTGGATGGAGTTAGAAGAATATTGACAGGGGGTCATCTTCAGCGTAAGTTACGTAATGATCCATACCATCAGCAGCTGGACGTGCTCGGTTTTGCGTCGACTACAAGACTACAAGACTAAAGGAAAATATTGAGTCAGAACACTGTAATAACGTGTGTTTAATGTATTGAGAATTGTCGTAGCCTCCACATATCATACCAGAACTACCCACATGTGGCAGACAATACAAGAAAGGCATTGTTACCCGCCCAGAGCACCATAGCAAAAACGGCAAAATGTAGCACAGAACCCCGAACTCCATGCAGAAACTCAACTAAAGCTGAGCAATGTTCAATAACAACAGCATAAACTGTGTGGAAACTTTTCCTGATTGCAAATGCTTCATCTCATAGAATGCTGTTAAGCAGACTACCAGACTACTATGCAGGAACAAACGCAGAGAAGAAAATTCGTATCATCGTACTCATCAAACAAATCAAGACTGATATCAAAAAGACCACACTGAGCATAATCATGCATGAACATAATTTGCTTTCCACCGTAATCATTGCTTCGTGGAAAAGAGGAAAATAAGCAAGTACAAGGCACTTCCCCGCGGTTTATGGTACATCGCAAAGGGAAAGGCCTCAATACTTTACTTGAACACCAGAGTAAAGGAAAGGAAAAAAGAGTATTAAAACCAGGTTAACAAGCCATAGCTGTTATAAGCAATGGCGACAATAGGTCCCTTGCTAACTCAGCAAACAACTGATCGGGTAGAGAAATGGTGGATTGAGGGGGGTCGATGCATGTATCTCTCGAATAGATCGTCTCACGAGTGGGTATCAAAGTACTGGGCGACCTTCAACCATAGCGTGAGAAGAGGTACAATGACGGTGAAGATGGGCCCAATTTGTTTACCAGTAGTCATGGAAGAGCGTGAACTCAACCTCTGATGACTGCCGGAGTCGGGCTCTCTTTCAAGAAGTTGCTCTGCATGTGAGGGTGATGAGCATAGTCGAAATGGGTTGGTGATGACGAAGCTGCACGGGGGCTTGAGCTGACTGGGCTAGCAGACGACGAGCGGCTATTCCCATAGTCGATGCCCAAGACCTCTGTCGAACGCGGTGAGAGAGGAGGCGACAAGGATTGTGCGGGGGAGGTGCTGGATGTGCTCGAAGAATCGGGATGCGAATTCCCGTTACTAAGCGAGTCGTTGGTGCCATTGGAGCCCTTCGAGGATCCATAGAAACAGAACTTGTCGACGAGTTCTTTGTACACAGATGAATCATGGTGGGGTTTGCTGGACAAGAGGGACGAGGGCTTCACGTGTTCCGAGTGTGCAAGTTGCGAGCTGACCTCGCTAACTGGGGACACCTTCTTGACATGTAGACCTCCCGCCGGGACAGGGTCCCCGTTCACAGTGTCAGACTTTGCTCGAGCGGTCAGAGTCGTGCGATCATGGGCGGGCTTGGTCCGCATGACGGCGGACAAGGAGGCCCCAAAATCATAGCGATTGCCGAACGCTTGTCGTGCTTGCTTCTCGCGGGAAGCAGACATTCTGTGAACCTCCTTCAACAGATTCTCGGGCGAAGATTCCTCTTTCAAGGTTTTCTTAGGACGACCAAAGGATAAATAATCGTTCATATCCTCATCAAAATCATCGAGCGAGGAAGGCATCGAAGAAGGACGGCTGTTGACGCCAGCAAAGCTCTTGCTGCGAGGAAGAGCTGGGCGCGAGCTTGCAGCGGACGGGCTCCGCGGCTCTGGTCGTGGCCGGGGGATCCGAACGAAGTTGACTTGGTAATTCATAAAATTGTTGTTGTCCCAAAATTCCTGCCCAGCCACGCTATAGCGGATGCAGACAAACATGGTTTTCTGCTCCAAGTTTGCATGGTCAGTGAGCTTGATGCTGAAGGTAAACCGGTCATAGCCGTCATGAGCTTGCTTCCGACGGACATCGTCACTGTATTCCGCAGTAACTTCAGAGACTGTCCTCCAGTAGTCGAAGGTAAAGCGAGCGGCAACATGCTTATGAAAAGCCAGATTGGCAACTGCCACCACGCCAACCAATGTATTCTTGTCTGATGACAGGAATAGTCGTTCGAGTCGCACCTTTTGAGAAGCTCTGGAGGAGACATCCTTGGGGAAGTTTGAAAGCCGAATCTCCCACTCGAAGGAAGGCACCTCAAAGGGAAATTCACTTTCGTTGTTATAGTCCTCCACAGGAGACGTGTTGGCACTGACCGCCTGTGGCTTGTCCAACTGCAAGAAGTGACGAATGTGTTCGAGCTGAGAGTCAAAATGCACCGCCTTGGCGTAGGTGGGCGTACCCGGCATGCTAGACGGCCGCCGCCGCGCCGACGGAGGGCGAAGAGCGGGTCTCACAAGTTCTCCTGACTTCTTTCGCACCATAGGCTGCTTCCTCTGGGGCTCATCGTCCCTCTCACTCTCTTCCGGCGAGCTTGTCAAAGCTTCTTCGTTCTTCTGGGAAATAGAGCTTTCGGTTACCGACCGAGAGTGTGAGATTTTGCGAGCCTCCTTGGTTAGTGGTGGGCGAGAAGACTCCTGCGGTGCCGTACTCGACGACGGCTTCTTTGCTGCTGCTTCCCTCTCCGGAGAAGGCGTCCGTCGCTGCTCAATGGACCTCACGGCCGCCTCGAGTTCCTCCAGCTTCAGTGCGTCCCGGTGCTGATGCGTCAACTCTTCATCACTTGAATTCAGAGCCGACTCCGGCGGAGATATCACTGCCCCTGGAGGGATCATGGCATCGCTTATCGGAGGCGGGGATTGTCGGACACTAGCCAGAGTGTCGACAACATGGTTAGTTTTAGGAGGACGATTGTCAGCAGCTGGGAAGACAAAGGACTTGCTGCTCGACGGGCTCCTTCTGTGCCTGCGAACATAAGCGGTAGATGAGTAGGAACGTGGGAGGTGCGGACGCCCAGCTTTCGAAGCGACCGATGGTGGTGAGCTGGGACAAGAGTGAGAGATGGGTTGAGAATGTTCAATGTGCTGCGCAGAAGGCGACGACTTCAATGGCGCAGTGTATGGCATCCGGCCGGACTTGTGTGGCTAGACACAAGATACAGGCTGACGATAGAAAGGTCTGAATGAAACAAGCTGTGATAGATACAGCGTGAAGAGAGCAACCTTGATCCACAGACGAAGAGATCAAAGGATGAGTCGTTCAAAGAAACGGCCCCTGTAAATACAATCTGACCAAGAGTTAGCCGGGAAGGGTCGCCTTTGTCAAGACTGTACAAACGCAGGACAGTGGCAATGGGCATCTAGGTGATGTGCAACCTCACACCCAAGAGGCAAATGACGGTGTCAAGCGGGTAGATCGTTGCCAAGATGAATTGATCTGACCCAGTGGAGACAAAAGACGAACCGGACAGAAGATTGGGGAAGATTGGAGGTGGAAGGGCGTTTGCATTATCAGTAGAAGGAGCGTTGGAGCGTAGTCATGTCACTGTCCGGGATGAGAGAGGCAACGAAGGTATCACGGTACAAATCCTCGAGTAACACAAAAGAGGAATCAGGATAAAATAGGATTCGAGAAAAGGATCACCGCCTTTCAACTTTTCGGAAGATAGCGAAGAAAAAAAAAAGAACAATGGCGAAAAGGGTGTGTAGCATTGACATTGCACAATTGCGAGCTGCATGTACATACCTTGTGGACTCGACATCTAGCGAAGAGGCAAAAGTGGTGAACAAGAGGATGGCCGGAAGTCGTAGGAAGGCAACTGGAGCAGATGGGAGGATGAAGGAACTTTTAAGGTTTTACAGGGCCATGAAAAAGGAACGAGGCGCAAACCGATAACGGACACCCCCAATGCTGTGAGAGGATAGGAAGAGGACAAGAATTAAGTAAGGTCAGTAGAGAGAAGAATGGTAATGGAGGGGGAGGGAAGTATATGAGAGGCGAAAAAAGAATAAGTGATAATTGAAGAAAAAGAGGGAGCAGCAGTAATAAAAGAATAAACAGGAATGACAGCAATTGATAAGAAGAGCAGATCCCCCGTGTACTAAGGTCAGATGTAGACTATCACCTACGGTCCAGAATAAAAAGAACTCAGGAAAATCCGGTATCTAAAACATGAGCCTCTTGCGAACCAAAGAACTAATCAACGGAGAGATAGAAGTGGAGGCAAAATTGATTAAGGGGAGAAGTCCTAAGCGTTGAGACTACAGTATGGAGTTAGTAGTATTGCATCTTTTAGTTTGCTTTCTGATCTGCTTCAACTTCAATTTTTTTATTCATCTTTATTATTGTACGATGATAAAGAGAGGGGGGGAAAATGCTATCCGCCATGACCGTTGAATCAGGCGAGGAAGTCGGCCAAGCATGTACCTAGAGGTACTACTGCACATTCATAGTTGCCGCAGCGCCCGGAAAAGGACGACAGATGAGGTGATGATGGGAAAATGGTGTATTATTGGTAATTACAGGCAAACTTTAAAGAACGATCGAACGGTCTGGGACAGTGGGATGATCCCCAGAAGGCCCAGTCAATGCGTTCCGTTTAGATAGGTGGAGCCATGGCTATCTATCGGGGAGCCTTGGACTCCGGGTGTCAAGAGGACTTGTATGACTATGACTTTCCCTTTGCTACCTACCTATCCCGGTCGCTCTGACATTCGGTGGTTTGACAATCACACCAAAACCATGGACATCCGTCAAAAAGGGAAAAAAGTCTGATAAGTTAATTGCTTCATTAATAATCAACTGGTAATGCTGTTTGTCAATGCATCGTCTCTAGCTTATGCATGTTTAATACCTGGTTACATAGGTAGGCTCGTTTCTTCTTGAGTGCACTCCGAGTACAGAGTATGTAAGTAGGTCTCTAAGTGTGGCTTGGTGGAGGGCAGGTGGAGGACAGGTGATCGTCAAGCCTGCATGTTCGGAGTATTGTGGCCCACTTTGTAGATGTACACCCCATTGCATACATACGTAGGTGTCGATGTATGTCTACGCTACTGGAATGCCAGAAATCAAGGAACGAGCGTCCCATCTTTGGCGACTGACTGGATTGACTATCCATCATCGCATCTATCCATCTCGATCTCCAGAATCTCGATCGGCGGTCAATTTGTTACTGCAATGTTGTTTTTTCTTCTTTTCTTTTCTTATGATTCCTGGCAGAAGAGGGGTTGATAAGAGAGGCACTGATCCAGAAAACCGTCGATTTTGGAACTCCACGTTCAGGAGTCCCCCGGCCCAGGCCCAGATGTCCCAAGTAGGTATACTCCGGAGTACGTAGAAGATGATGAGATGATGTACTCTGCTGTCAGTAATATCTATCTAGTAGTACGGAGTATTCCACCCTACTCGCCATAGGAGCAAGAAATGTAGAACGCTAGCAAGTAGCCCCGAATTAGCGCCAGCCTCCCGTTCGCCACCACCAACCAGAAACAACAGAAGCTCCTTCCACAGTGGTCTCGGCAGGTCTAGATACTCTCTGCATCAAAAATGTTGGGAGAAAAGAAGGTGTGTGTCGTGTCCTTGATACCGGTTCTTTAATAACCAAGCTGGAGCCTACTATACGGAGTAGATTTTGATCATCAGCTACAAAGGAGACGCCAAGTAGAGAGGTCACAGTATTCAATAATGTTTTTGGCCCTATGAATAGCTGTTCTAGCGGGGAGTGCACGTTCAACTTCGATTATCCGTATCACCAACGGCCAGAATCAATTATATGTGGTACCACTGTTAGTATTTCCCCATCCCACTTCAGCTTCAGTCCCACCAGAGACAGTTCAATTGTGGGAGACTTGTTCATTTCCTAGATTGAGAACTGTGGTGAGAATTCTGATAGTCGATGATCTTGAAACAAAACCCTGTTTTCCTGTTTTTCTATTCGATCAATACGAAACCGCATCGTATCTCTTCCGAACTGCCCGGACTGTGGGGGTTTGCTTTACGGGACGGATATGCCAGGAGTCCGAGCAGGGACTGACTCTAGTAGGATGGTAACAAGTACTCTTCTTTGCGTAACATTTAGAGCTCACGAGTCACGACGAAGGGTTGTGCTATTGAACACACTCTGCACGCTTCAAGGAGTGCTAGTTTCAAAGGATCGTAAATGCCAACAATATTAATGTCGACAACATAATGACCCTAATTAATAATGAATGAAATTATAGTAGTGTAGAGGCGTCTAGAGGTGTAACATAGTGGACTAGTGTTGAGGGGGAGAAATGCCAACCAGATTTTCCTTGGAAATTGTCTTTGTCTGACGTCAGGACCCTGGTCCAAACTTCCAAGACTTCCTTGTTCCCACCACTTATTGACAGGAGTGCTCTAAAAAAGTCAATACCTTGGCAGTTTGACTTTCTCTAGTGGGTTGGTACGTTGTTTCATTGGACGTTTCTTGTGCATGTACACCAGCCTGCACGGACATTGTGGCTGCAGCTCTTCCTTGGCTATTGGCCCAGGCCATTGACAGGGTTCTGGGTTGTCTTGCTTGCGAAGCTTGGAAACTCCATCACCTCATCATAGATTTTGGTTACGAGCTTTTACCTTGTTGGAAGGTCAATCTGAGTTATAAGTATACAAGCATAATACCAACACGAAATGTGTTGATTAAACTTGCCGTCTGCTAAATGACATGATTTTGCTAGTTAATCGAAGAATATTCAAGCGCGAGAAGTATTTGGGGTCTTTTTTGGATATATTTGATCCTTCAACTGCAACTGCTATGTAGTACTCAGCGATATCATCGCCGACTTGTCGGAATGAACAACCATCTCCTGTTGCGATGGTGTGGCCTATGAGCTTTGAGTTTCTTATTTTGTAGGTGAGTACGGAGTCCTCATACCAAAAATCCTTCATATTTCATACATGTCTCCTCGGGCGCCTCTGATGATCATGGTATTAATCTAATTTCTGTATCTATATTTAATAATGCTTCGGCGTTGGGAGATCAGCGCACTGCTCGTTGGCGCTTGTCTCACTTACAATGACAATCGCTTCCACTTCTTATCAGGAGAGAATATCTGTAAGGTAGTATATACACGCTTCGCTTGCATGCTTAGCGCAGCAGAGTTTTATTCGCCACAGTGGCACTCTTTTCCCAACAACTTCGCCTATCAGTTCAAAGACTACTATCATATATCAACAGCAAAGCTTTAGTCAAAAGTTTTGATACTAAGTACTACCTGATATCAATCGGAAGAGCTTACCTTGCTTAAAAAAGATCATTTTGTTGAGCTGCGGTGGTCTTGGCTACTGAGTTCCGCGATCAGTCCTCTCCGCAAGGACCTCTTCCCTACCGCTACTCTACTGCAGGCGAAAACTCTTGCCCTCCCTCGCGTTATTGAACTTTGTGAGTGATTGAGTTACTGATAGACTGATAGGCCTTTGTGCTATCAATCAGACCCATGGTTCCCACAGTACAATTCAAAAGTGTTTGTAACTGTACGTTTCTGCTGTTGGCGCAAGGAGAAAATTCGGAGCCCCCCGTCGAACTGCACGTTCTCATTCCTGGATCACACAAATGATTTACTCCTTGACTCTTAACTCCAGACTCCAAAACTCCAGACATAGCGGGTATATACCTTTTACCGTGCGAATAAGCTAGGAGTCCAGGTGCAGTATTTGACCCCTCCCAGACGACCATGGACACTGGTTGTATGAGACCCCTGTTAGACCAGTGGAGGTATCTCCCGATCGTGGAAAGTCTCGGCTCAGCCATGTTGAAGCACTGATTGGTTCCCTTGGACATTATTCAGTTGCATTATCTACATTCATGTTCGCTATCTTGAGGTGACCCGTTGTTGGACGCCCGAGCGGGTACTCGGCGTGACGCCGTCCGGTGGTTGTGTTAGACCCTCTGTGGCTCCACTCCACCACTTTCTTCAGTGGACCTCCTTCTACATCGCCCAGGTATCTAGACTACGACTCTACAACTATGTTCGGGCCGTCAGTGCTCCTCCTCGAATTCCACTCTTCATCCTGACTAATCCGTTGACATCCCATCGTAAGCTCTGGATCTGTCTTCCGAGCTCTGATACTTTCGCTTTGCACAGCACGGACACTGCGCAAAACTCACATCTCCAGATTTCTCTTTGACTTTGCACCAATGCCAAGGTGGAACGCTTCGGTGGAGGCGGTATGCTTTTGCTCTGCAATCTGCATGTCTGGGTCCCTCTGAAGGCAGTGCAACTCACATTCTCTCCTATATCGCTCTACGCATTATCCATATGCGGCGTTGCAAGGGCTCAAATCTGCAACCGGTCAGAGTTTTTGTCTTTGGGCCTTATCTGAGTTTTTGCCCTTCCCTCTCGGCGCACCGAAGTGGACGTGCTTACTCCGAACTCGCCTTCTCCAGAAGCTCAGACTCAATGACTACGGTGCGTTGCTGTAGTCTGTGCTCTCACTCGACGGAGGACTACCCCGATCTTGTCCCCGGTCAGCACTTTGTGGAGTCTTGGGGGAAAATGTTGATAGCTTAATGACAGCTTTCCGAAATCGGTGGATTCTGTGCCGCTTCTCTGATAGGCCTGGAAGGTGGAGAGCTCCACCGGCAAGCACTGATAACCGCAAAGGAGGGGCATTATCATAGCATGATGGCCAGTCCCGCCCAACTGTCTTCGTAGCAACTACGAGGCTACGAGCGAGTCAGCAAGTGCAGATGTTGGGGACTGATGCGCATGTTCTCCAGGCGTCAATTGAGTGAACCCATGGGGAAAAGCTCTGTTCTAGAGGATCACCATTTGCATACGACTTCACCATGGTAAGACAATTTCTGTGCACTCTAGGAAACTTGTGATTCACAATACAGCAGTATTGAAGCTAAAGTGAAAGGGTCAAAACACGGGTACGCAATGTATCCCGAGGAGATACTTTTTTTTTTTGTCAAATCAGTCTGATCTCAAATCTTTTGACGTTCCTAAACAGCAACGCTCTGTTTCAGTATACTCCAATCGTTGTCTCTACTGACAGCCGAGCTTGCGCCTTCGCCTCCTCTACCTGGTTCGCGCAATGCTTGAGCATGACAGCTGAGCTTCATGATGGTGAAGAAGGACCCCGCAACATGGGAGAATGTATGCATAGATCTGCATCAGCGGGAACGACTTGATATTGCGCCCAACCACCTGACATTGACGACGACTAGATGCTAACACGAGGAAGGAGAAGTTTTATACTGTATACAAACCTACCTGTAGCACGGATGCTGTACCTGGAGAAAAGCCACAAGCCACACGGGTCTAAAAAAATACATAGATACCCTTAGCTACAACCCTTTACTCATTACCAACAGAAGCCTGCGCAATCAGAGGATATGATTTTGGCCAGCGACCAGCGAGGCCCCACTACAGCAGCATCGATGGACGGCCAGAACAGACCGTGCTGCGGGTGAGGCAGTAGTGGGGAGCTTACATGCTGCTCTAGTGCGCAGCAGCGGTTGCAGTAGACTGAGGCCAAAGCACCCTCGAGCTTAGTCGATGCTCATTTTAGAGCAGCAATGTTCTATGGCTACTGATTGGAATAGCACTCAGACCCTAGGCAGGTTAGTCGAAACCATGACCAAAAATATTCTAAATTTGCATGCAGGCTGAAACCGACTAACTCCTAAGGTACTGTCCAGATACTTTCTTCCCTTGCCCAGGTCTGTTTCGATTCTGCATACAACGAATAATATTGCAGCAACAATGCACAGGCATCTGTTTTAGTGGCTGCATTCCTTGCAAATATTCATGACAGCTATACAGCGCTATATTCGGATATCCGTGCGACCTATCCTGGGATGTGCTAATGATCAATCGAGATCACCATATATGTACATTATTGCATGGATGAGAAATGCATGCGACCAGTGAAACCGCAGCCTTCGTCTCATCCCACATTGCAATAGTTGCGACACCAATGACCTCGTTCCTAAGGTCTCTCTTCATCCCCATCTCCCTATCCATGCAGCATGAAGATAGATGCGCAGGACACATGCCTCCTGGCAAACATCAGACGTGCGTCTATGATCCTCTCCCTATAGTTTCTGCATTGCCTCCTCATCCTCCTTGTTTCACTCGACCCCGCGACGCCTCCACCGTGACCTTAACGCCGTCACTCTCCTATTAGTCCGGATCCCCAATGCTCCGATATGACAGCCATGGCTGTCTGTTCAACTGGACCGGGCGTGTCTAGTACAAAGCATATCTCAAAGTTCACGATCCTTACGAGCTGTCAATGTACAATCAAGGGGGCCATCGCTGTTTTGCACAGATCCGAGCGCAGAGAACCCCGGGAGGGGCTTGTCCTTCCCCTCTCTCTCTGCCAGCGACGCCAGCTTAGGGTCCGGATGACCGTCTCCTGCGTGCTCTGGGCACCAATAGATGACAGCTCGGAGATTCCACGGACGAGAAGGATTGGATCTGGTTCATCTCTTACCCGCCAAAAATCAGATATACATTCGGCTGTGGGTTTGTATCACTCTTCTCCGGTCGCAGGTACATCACCAGTCAACGGTTATACTTATATCTCTAGACCAATATGACTGTTGCGATATTGTCCCAGTCACACCAACAGCATGATGGCACAATGATATGCATAGAAAGTATGCGAGGCAGCCGAGTCTGCAATTTCACGCCACGATAATCCGCCAGGTGCAATGACCGAGTGCGGGGTGCAGCAGTGCGTAACTTCCTTGTGCTCTGCCAACTCAGCATCGCCATGATCACGATGACGGCCCATGGCAGTCCCAAACTCAAGCGCACGGCCCTTTCCATATGTCGAGATAGGCACCAGCTTAAACACCGATTCTTCAACCTCCGTATTCAATATCAAAAGCCATCTTCAACCCCGCATGTGATGGCTGATTCTGCACACATCGTGTATGCGTCAGATAACGCTCAGCAGATACGGAGTAGACACGGTCATAACCCAGAGTTCTCTCCATACTCCTACGGAATCAGACACAGACACTCTGTACAGAGTACAGAGTACATCGGTACAAGATATCTACGTGATAGAACCAACAGCCACTAAGAAGCACGATCTACACCGCCATCTCAACGTTCCTCGGTGGCTGCTATCCACGCCGTCCATTGGCCGCTGGGCCGCCGAGAAGATATAAACTTCCGACCTCAATTGCACCCCCCTAGAATGGACGCGCGGAAGGCATCCTCGCCTCGCCGTCGCAGATACAACCGCCACTGGTCTTGTCTCGAACGTCGCGTTGAACATGCCTCCGCGGGATTCTGCAAGACATGTAGATACACAATGTAGATGTAGATGCAAACGTATGTCTCGCCATCGACGTAAGTACTATCGGACTCGCCACAGACGCAAAGCATTCTGGTGGCAATCGCAATCGCAATCGTAACCGCAACGGCAAGGGAAACGGCGGCAGCGACAGCGACATCGTTGCACTCGGACGACAGAAACAAAGATAGAAACCGACACCGTCCGACCTTGCCAACATCGCCACTTCCCTCAGAGGGGAGAATGATTCGTACCTGTACGCAAACCCGGACTTCCTTTTCCGGTAATACCAGCCCCTATCCATACCGACCGCTGAAGGGGCAAACTGCGACTTTCACTTCTCAGTTGCCTCTCTGTCTCTTTCTGCAATCGAATGGCTTGTCTCAGTTAAGGTGCTTTTAGCGACGACAGAAGAGCGAATGACGTATCCAAAGGCAGCCAGATTCAGTATGGGCCTGAGAGTTGGCATGTGGGACATTATACTCCGGTCGTCGGAGACGCGGGTTGAATCATAACTACTACGTGAAGGCAGGTAGAATTGCTGGCAAGATGTGAAGTCAATAGAGAGAGGACAATATCAAGACCAAATTAGATCCTTCATTAAGTATATCTTTGCCTAACCATATGTGCTATAAACAGAGAACCTCCGGGGTATAGTAGTAGAAGAGAAATACAAGAAAGAAACAACTCCTATCCATCCAAAGACCAGCTTCGGATGATAGACAAGAAGGTAAATAAAAGCAGAAGAACAGCAAAGGTTCATACAGCCGCCAGTACACGCAATGCAAATGCAAGGAATAGGTCGCCCTATATCAAGTGTAACAAAGACAGTCTGTTTTGTCTTCCGCATACCTGCCACCGATGAATAATAACTGGTATATTAAGCAGATATAGTCGCAAGAAACACGCAAGTCGTATCAAAAATCAGGTCGTTCATCACAATCATTTTCGTAAGTCATCATCAGCGTCGTTATCATCGGCACGTGAGGATAAATCAAACACTTGCAGTCCGCCGCTTCACCTCACTGGGTTTTTGTGCGTATGCAATCAACAGCCGAAATCCTGTGCCTCGTTTCTGACACTCACGGAGAACCCGCTTATCAGCCCAGATACTGGACGAGGCGTCCCCGTTCGGCAGAACTGGGATCTCATAACATCTCGTGTACCACCAACGCCCGACTTTAGCGACAATCTTCCGTATCGACTCGTCGTTAGAGGGAGAGGGGGAGGGATCGGAGAGGAGGTCACCAAGAGACAAGTCAGTGTCGTTGGATGGAGATTTGCCATGTATTTTCGGTTGTGTCGCGCTCGTCGAGGAACTTGTGAGAGCGGAGAACGCAGTAGATGGTGTACCAGTGGCAACAGATGTGGAGGGATTGGAAGATGAAGTGGAGGAAGATGAGGCTGAAGATCTGACAATCACCCCCGTCACCGGAATCCGCACCATGCAGCGCCGCAAACTATCGAACCCCTGTAGTCCCAGCAGCTTCTGTAGGTTGTCACTTGCAGGCTTCAAACTGATATTGGGGTCAGACAAGTATGTCTTCTCCTTGAGCATCCTCACGGCTTTGCGGGTCCGGATTCCCATGTTTATCATGTCCAGATCCAACACACTCATCTCCATATAACCCCCAGGTCGAAGCACGCGCTTGCATTCCGACACAATGTTGTTCTGAACGCTTTCGGAACATGCAGATGGAAATCGCAAGACAGTGACCGTAAAGAAGCTCTTTGCGAAAGGAAACGGTTGTTCCAAGCTGGCCTGGTGAACCGTATGATGGTTCGTTGGCGGCTGCCAAGCAGCTGGATGCTTCAGAGCAGTTTTTGCGGGTCCGTCGGTCAGGCAGTAGATGTCGGCATTTGGGTAGGTGAGGGCGCAATAAAACGACCAGTCGTCGTTTCCCAGTCCATCGATGACAAGAATGCGCTCTTGCTCGCCGTTTTTGACATGATTATGCGCAGGACTAAAGAGTACTCGTCCAAACGACAGCCAACGGCTTGTCATGAGAGATCCCGAGCGTATGTTGGTCTGGGAGGTTGGCCCCTCTCTATCGCGCTCGGCAATGTCAAACAGAATGGTATTCCGTTGCCGGCAAGTCTCGAACGTCTCGGATAAGTCCAGTGAAGACGAACTGAGAAAGGCTGCTTGTTGCTCAACAGGTGCAAGTGAGGCTGAGTTGTCATATACCTTCTCATTGCTTGTTCGCCTTCCATCTTGATCATAACAGTAGCTAGCAATGATGTCACTGAACGAAGGTTGAGAAGAAGGGGTAATGGAAGAGTGGAGGGCCGAAGCTAGTGCGGAACGCCGCAAATGAAACGAGCCATCACTTGGTTGAGGAGATGACGGAGTGAGAGCCACCGTCGGAGTGTCGACGAGAAGAACAGGCGAGCGTTTATTGACATTCGAGTTCATCTCGGCTTGAAGCGCCTTGCTGGCCATGGTGGCCATTTCCAATTTCCCATCCTCGGTAGATTCTCCAGGCAAAGTACATCCTGGAACCTCTGGTGAAAGGACGTGGTCAATGAGATCGTCATACTCGGCCCAGACCTCGTCCTCGGTGGGGTCTGAACCCGGCATCGGAACCACAGCAGTGACAGCAGCCAGAGCTTCAGAACCGCTTGACGTCGAAACACCCGAATCTTTCCTCGGTGAGAACGTTAAGAATTCATCTTTGGAGTAAGGGCCTGAGATAAGATTGAGAGCAGTCGCTACCTCAGGATCGCCAAAGGGACGGGTGAGGTCAAATCCAATACCCAACGGACGACGAGGGGCCTCATTGGACGGAGCTGTGACCGTGGGCTGACTCGAAGTTTGCAATTCGGGAAGATCCTCTGTCGCTGGAGCAGTAATGGACGGAGACTCTGCCATGCTAAAGGGCCTCGAGAACGACTGAAGTGCTGGTTTGTGCTGCCGATCCCGCCTCGAAATCACTTCAGGAATACGGCCGACCGACGCCAACCGTCGTGGGCGTCCATTAGGTGTGCTTGCCTTGGAGTCCGGGAGGAAGGGATCCTTGTTAAAATAGACCTTTGGTGAAGCCGGGCGATCACGGCAGAACTCTCCTTGAAGCTTCGGAGGCGATGGAAGCAGGATGGATTCGCTTTGCTTCCTGATATTCAAGGCAGCCGGAATTTCAACTCTTGAGTCCAAATCCTCAATCTCCGTCGGAGGCGACTCCTCAACATAGTTGATGATATCTTCCAGAGGGTCGGAGTCGGCATCCACCAAGGCGTAGTGTGCGACACGCCGGGACACTAAGACTGGGGAAACTGTAGCATGGAGCTGAGGGGCGTTAGGAGATACAAGCGGCTCGCGAGTTGTTTTCTTCTCCTTTTGCACGTTTCCATGTCTCTGGAAGAAACTCCACTTGAATCCTTTGCTCTTTTTCTGGGGCGTTTTAGGCTGCTCAGTCGCCGTCCCACTTCCGCTTGACCCTTCGCCGCTGAACGAAAGCGGAGTCTTATCAGGACGCTTCGATGGACGAGAGGACGCCTGTCCAGATCCAGCATCGTTGGCCTCAGCATGGTCTAGTCTGCTAGAGCTTGCAACAGCTTGGTTAGATACCTGCAATCTAGCTTGCGTTGAATTGTTCAAATAGGGATTGCGTTGCTCGTTCTCGGCTGTGGGAGCAGGCAACGAGTCCGTTGAGTAACCAGCCGAGCTCGATCCTGAATACTTGACTAAACTTTGAGCAGATTCGACGCTGAGACCGCTCGTACTCTTCCCACTCTGTGTCTTCGTCAATGAGGCACCGTCTATGCCTCCACCGGTGATGAAGACAGGCTCTAGACGATCCAGCAGAAAATCATCAAGATCCACATCTGTTCGACCTCTAACACTTGTCTTGGTGCTGGAAACCGATCGCGGTGTGCTGCGGTTGGTGCTCGTTGACCTTGCTCTCGTATCGCTGTTGCTGCCAACAGTTCCCTTCCGACCACGCTGTGCATATCTTCCATAACCCTCATGGCCTGTCCCAGCTGCTGGACCCTTGCGGATGTGTTGATCCTCAAGTTTTTGTGCTTCCATTATAGACTTCGACTTCTTTGAAAAGAGACCGTATCGCCGCGATTTCGCGGGACTCGTCGGATCCTGCTTTGTTTTAGGTTCTTTTATCAAAGTTCGCGGCGATTTGCGCATCGACTCTGGTGAGCTAGGTATGAGTGAGGGTCGTCTGGCAGAAGACCTCGACTGCAACGAATCAACTGAGGTGGCAGCGGAGATGTTTGAGACCAAATGATGTCTCCCCCACGCGACGGAGCTAGCCCCGGATCCATGTCTCCTATGACTCGCCACAACGCCAGGAGGGAGGTTGCTACGGATCACAGGTGACGGTTCAAGCTCTAACCGGTGAGTACCCTCCCTACTGGGCCTTGAAGGTACATGCCCTGAACCACTGAGATCGCCTTTCAATGCCGATCCTTTGAGATTCGCGTGATCCCCAGCGGCACCACTGCTTTGCTCCTCGAATGTCTCTGAATTTTCCGCAGGGTTTGGTCTGGTCATTCTCGGCAGGCTGGACTTTGTCGATGTTTTAAGCGGCAGTTGATTTCCAGTCGGCGTAGCAGGCTTTGCGGAACCATCTTTGTTGGGAGGATTATCGAAATGCTTCTTCGTTAACGTTGACAATGTGCTTAACCCTGCACCAGCAGTCATGCCCGGAAACCCGTCGCCAGCTGAGTCCAATGGATCATCTTGTGAGTCGGACTTCTGCATTATAGGTGAGAAGATGGGGAGTCTAGACTCGGAAGGGCTCGGGTGCCTGAAGCGAGGACCGACCTTCGCGGAATGAATAATCCCAGGGGAATAGGATGACAGTGAGGTGGGAGTAGAAGTCCTGCTCCATATCCCCGGAGAACCAGAGTATCTTGTCGAGGGACTGCTCGCCGATGCAAAAATCGGGGTGGGAGGAGGTAGATTTTGGGTGTTGACTGTAGTTCGTAAACTAGCGAATTCACTGGGCCCTTGTTCCACTGGTTGTGCCCTTGCTTTGCTTGCAGTCTTTGAGTGCGAAGAACTAGGCGACGGCTTGTGTCTCACTGAAATTGGTTGGTCCAATGACGGCTGGGTAGCAAGATTCGCACCGACATCGGGGGGAGCACTGCTTGGAATGATCACACTTAGTTTCTCTGGTTTCGCCGGTGTTGCCTTGAGTCCGTAGATCTCGTTCTGCCGACCAATTGTGGGTGCTCTGCGACGCAGAACTTTGCGTGGTCTTTCGCTAGTGGGTTCTGAGACGTGCATCCCCACCGTTGGACTGGCCGGACGTGGCACAGGTTGAGCTTGAGGCGCCATGACGGAAGGGGGTATTGCTGTTGACGGTGATGGATGTGTGTTCGCTCGGGGAAGTAACGACATATGGACACCGGTAGTGGATGAAGTCTGCGAAGCAGCTAAAGAGGCTTGCACCCCGCGAGTTTCTTCCGCATCTGAAAAGGAGGATGATCTGCTAGTTCTTGCTGTTGGGACCATTGACTTCGAAACTTGAACCCTTGAGGGTAGCGCAGAAGGTCCATAGGTTCTAGAAGAGGAGTTCACCACCAAAAATGTCCCGTTTCGACGCTGGGAGGTAGGATCTTTCAGCCTGGGGATACGACCGCCTTCGGATTTGTACGACGACATGGTGCAACCCGACTTTGATATCCGGCTCCAGTCCGAAGACCAATGTTTCAGAATCGAAAGGAAGATGAGATAGGTATGGAATCATTCCGCCTAGAAGTTGTTCTTCCCAGTTGTATATAAAGCTGCAAAATTGTTGTTTTCTGTGAGCATTGGTCAAAAGCCGAATGGTGCCCATACTTACTCATTCTATTGCATCCTGTTTGACCTCACAAGCAAAAGTAATGTGGCGTTATCCAGTGAATAGGTTGAAGAATGCAAACAGACCGCGAGAACAGGGGTATCTATCGCTGGTACGGAGTAGGGAAACGACAATATCAGCATGCGTCGTGCTAATCGTGAAGCTTGCAGTGCAACAAAAATGGTGATTCAATGTTGTAATAACTGCTAAAGTGACCCCCAAGGCCATATGAAGATATAAAATATAAAATGGACAAAAAATGAAAAAAAGAATTCCGTAGATTAAAAGTGAACTGTCAAACTATAGTTGAGCCGACCAGGACATTGCAGCTGCTTCGCCACAATACCGAGTCCTCGTGGCTAAACTGTCAAACCTGTCGAGCTGGAGCTGCACGAACACGTCAGAGAAGGCAAGAAAGATAATGAGAAATCTTATGAAAGGAGACCAGCTGCGTAGGACGAAAATAAGAAAGGGGAAAGAACAGAGCAGAATGGCAGTCAGGTAAGAAAGGAGGGGCAAAATGATATTTGACCCAGGAACAGGGTTCCCCGAGAATTTCTACAAATCTGCTTTTCGAAGGGTTTGACCCCCGAGAAAGGAGAAGGAGATTTTACAGGCCAATCAGAAGTTCGTTTGAATTGCAGAAATTAAGTGGGGGACGAGGGATTTCAATATTGACATGTTGGAGTGCAGTACATATGGGTAGGCTAGAACGGGTAAATGTGATGCGAATTGTGCGATCGACGTTGGCGTCTATATTCGAGATCCGATGTGACCAGCACAATCATTGGCGAATGGACTGCAAAATCTTCGCATTCGAGAAAGCTAAAGCCTCGCATTTCCTAAATCTGTCGAGAAGCGGCTTTTTTAATAGAGCAAATGGAAATTAGTGTAGAGCACTCCATAGTGTTGGGGACAGGATCGTGCACAGTATCACGGCATCTGGATGGAAGTATCGAAAAGGGCCCACTTTTCGATCCAGTCCGTTTGCCTTAAAGGAGCGCAGTGAGCGGAATGACTTGACAGGTTGGACTGGAGTTGAGTGGCGGAGATAGCGAAACGTTCTTCGTTCGCGGAGTCCGCCAGGTTGGGAAATCCCGATCCGTAAAGATATCAGGTAAGTCGCTGTATCAATTCTGTTGGCACGGAGTAGCAGCAGAGCAACTTTGATTGCTGATCAAATCATAAAAGCCTTGATGATTCTTGCTTGGCCTTGACCGTCGTACGTCTGGATGTTGGACGATGATTGATGAACTTCATCGGACTAGTATCGGACAATTTGGGGGAGTTTCTTTTCTTAGCTGTGGGTGGATATTAGTGTGCAAGTCATGTGGTGGTCACTGACCAGTCTGCGTCGCTGCCACTGGTGGTCTGCCTCGCAGTATTTAGTCTACTACTGCACGAACTAAGAAGAGTAGTTATGCCTCGAGGCGTCCCCGGCGAGGCCGATACGGCGTTACCAAAGCCTCGTCGATCATTGGCAAGCCCGAAAGGCATGCTCTCGACTGGAACGCGATGGCTCTGCAAAGTAACACAGTTCGGCATCTTTACTACTATTCGCACTCCTGGTAACTCTTGCATATGGTAAGAGACCTGTCAATGGACATGGCGTGAGGATGATGTTTCCAGCTGAGACCCATTATGTTATTAATCCCGCCGATTCTGATGTTCTATGGCATCACTGCAAGGTTCGCCCCGACCCTTTACACAACCATGGATAGGAGAGCAAAGGACGAGAAACGGAGAACCCACCGCTAAAGGACATGGCCCACAATTGTAACGGACAATGTTAGAGAATTCGGTTGAACAGGCCGCAAACCGGCCAGTGACTGTGTACAAACGCCATGCGACGAGAGCTGAGGCTTGAAGCCAAATTGGCGAACCTGCGGATATGGACCCTGATTGGGCTGTCACCATTTATGGGTTTGGAATTTGCACCCGAAATTTGTGGAGTCGCTGAGCCGTGGGGCTTCTGTGATCCGCCGCTAAACGATCAAGGATGCGATTTTCGTACTTCTGTGAAGACTGTGATTGAACGGGATACTTAACGGACAGACGAGATGTGGGGCACTACCGGTTTATTCACCTGGATTAAGAATGATGGCGAAACAGGAAACTTTTCAAATCACTGTATTCGTCAGATGGAAAAAGCAATGTCCCTTTGTAGTGACCTTTGACTTCGGGATTCCAGTGGAGACGGCGGCAAATCAAGCGTGCTCACAGGAGCCGACTTTAGGCCAAAAAGAAGCCCATCGATGTATACGATCACGGGGTTGCCTGTACGTTGTTGCAGTCGTTATTTAGAGTTTGAAGAAACGCATGCAAAGTGGAAAGGAGC